>NW_007728156.1:83341-84821 GCF_000696425.1 Galeopterus variegatus | reverse complement strand
CAACTGGTTTCCCTTCCTTTCTGTTTGTCCTTAAGATGCTTTTATAATAAAGCTACTTGAGAGATCTGAATATATTTTCTGTGAGCAGAGGTTGATTTCCCCTTAGCCTTGGGAGATGACTCAGCTAAAGAAAATCTGTGGGGTACAGAAGAGTTACATAGACAACAAATAAAAATTGGTGTGATCGATGCCTCACTATAAGCTGAGTAAAATTTTTGCAGACCAAATGCTTTTGAAAGGCATTTACTGTGTTGTATGTAACTCTCTGTAATTATAACAGGGAGTCATCCCTTCACTTTGGACCTGATACATGCTCACTATCAAATGGCCATTAGCCTCTGATTTAATGCTGTGTCAGGGGAGGGGTCAGGAAAAATAGTTGTTTTAGGTTTTCTACAGCAGAGGAAGTATCATGTACACATATTGCTCAGGCCTTTGGGGAGCATGTTGGGTACTTTTAGACCTGACCTTTGGTATTTGTATTTTATGACATTTACTAAGAACTGAAAGGCATGCTCTGCGTTCCTGAACATTTCAGTGGTTATGTATCTTCTGTTCTGTAGTACCACACTTATTGCAGTAACCTGCCTATTAAAATTAAATACCGGCTCATGGTTATAATTATAGGCACCAGCCTAAGGCAGCAGAGCTTAAAATTAAGTTGAATCATATGAATTGCCATTTTTGGAAACCAGAAATGATCAAATATCAGCTTTAGGGACAAGCAATTCTGAATTCAGGTTGGGCCTGCCAAAGTAGGTAAGTGTCCCTCTCCAATCCAGGGCTGCCTGGCTCCAAAGCCAGCCCCCAGACTCTGAATATTATACCTGCATGTATTCCTCTCATGAATGTCATGTTTCCAAAACCCTTTGCTAAAGGTCTTATGTGCTGAATTTCATTACACAAGAAACCTCTGCAAAGGGAAGTTGAACTCTAACTTTTAATGTCTTTCAGATGGAATATATTCACTTTCCAGAAGTGATCTATGCCTATCAACATCCAGAAACTGGTGAGTTTAGAGAAATGAAATTGATATATGAATGCACAGGCCGTAGCTTAACCAAACAAATGAATTTTGCCTTCAAGGTAGTCTCTGTGGGAGCCTATACATTCATCCCCAAGATGAAGTTATTCTTTGAAATATAGTCAGCACTACTGTTGGCATTACCCTGAGAGAGTTTATAAAAAGTATCCTCATTATCTTATAGTCACACCTCATAGATCTGTTTACCTTGGGGTAATCAAATGAGAGGCCGGCACCACATGCACCTGTATGCTCGATATATCTTAATAGTGATGAAAACACCAGGGGGTATGACCACTTTGTCATAGTTTAAAGGAAGGCTTCCTACAGCTAGAAACTCTGGGTTGAATCCCTGGAGTGCTTACAGATCGGTTTAGTAGGACAATTGCCATTGCAATATACACTATAAGTTGAAAGAGGAGTGGAATGAGCATGAAAAATCATTACGAATGTGAT
>NW_007728156.1:64865-82653 GCF_000696425.1 Galeopterus variegatus | reverse complement strand
TTTGGTTTGGTTTTGGCCTGGGGGTCCTCAGGAGGTTCTCTTCCACAGAGAGCCAGCAATGTATCCGCACACTCCATCCAGCTTTTCTTGCTAATAGGAAATAGAGCTGGGAATTACAAGGTAGACTCTTCTTCATTTCCTTTCTCTTCTAGAAGATATAGCACCCAGTTTACCCTGTGGGTCAGCTTTCCATGCTTAGTGAATGATCAAAAACACAATTTACTCCCCTCGACAGCAGCTCTTGCCATGGCTTCTTGGACAATCTCCGTGAAGTCAGCATTCAACCCAAGGGTACAGTGGCAAAAACTGGAGTCGTCTCTTTTTTGGAGTGTTTCTTATGCACAAACATCTATTTTAGCCAATCTCTATGCAAATGACAATGTCATGGTTCAACAGCAGCTCTTGCCATGGCTTCTTGGACAAACTCCGTGAAGTCAGCATTCAACCCAAGGGTACAGTGGCAAAAACTGGAGTCGTCTCTTTTTTGGAATGTTTCTTATGCACAAACATCTATTTTAGCCAATCTCTATGCAAATGACAATGTCATGGTTCTATCTTATAGAGACTTTCAAATTAAGCCCAATCCAATTAGACTTTAATGTCCATTTTTATTTAATGTCAGTAGAGAGGTTGATAAATTTTCCTGATAAAACCTTGCTCCTGTGGATTCCCTTGCGATTCTGATCTTATAGACTAGCAGTTCTTTAAATGGCCTCTCTCCACACCACACGGTCTTCAGATTGTTGGAAACAAGAAAGATGGAATGAGAGCTACTGGGCTGAGAAATACGCCCAGACTATCACCTCTTTTAATTACATAACCACCCACACTGTGGCTACAATTACTGGTGGGGGTGTCTCGCGTGGGGATGTTATCTGTCGGACGTGTTAGAGAAGAAAAAGATTAAAGTTTATTGGCACCAAACCCACTGAGTTTAGAGGAAGTAAAATGGTACAAGGATGCCTGTACTGGGTGATAGTTATGGGCACAACCTTCTAAGAGTTTGGGAGCTGGCAGTCCTGGGGTGCAGCAGGGCCACTCACCAGTACTGCCAGGCCCAACTTGTATTCAGGATTGCTTGGCCCCAGAGCCTCTTTTAGACTGATTGTGGCCAACAGAAATGGCAATGTCACATAGCTCAACTTAATTAAGCTCTGCGGCCTGAGGTCTCTCCAGCGCCCCCTAGTGCTTCAGGTATTTTCCTCTCACACCAAGCGCTGCATTGTCGTTGTCGCCTCTTGCTGGATCCTCTACTTTGCATTGACCTTGAACTCTCCTCCTTTCCCTGCACCAAAATCCACTGTTCTCCAATTAGCCTGCACCCTTAGGTGCCTCTGCCGCTCATGCATGACTCAGCTTCCACCCCAGATCACAGGTGAACCCAAAAAGATCCACCACAATAAGAGAATTTTTGATTAGAGTAGGAAAGCAAAGAGGTTACTTTTGGATAGATCTGGGGTGATGGGGGACCTTTCTTGGACCCCGATCTGATCGCAGCCAAGTGGCTTCCTACCTCACTTACTCATACGACAGCCTTTTCCTAAGGCCTTCCTGTGGGGATTAGGAAACTGGAGAAAACATGACATTGTTCCCCAGGCCACACTCAAGAGGCATGTTTTTGTGACTCATTTTGCAATGGCTTTAAATAGTGTAACTTGAAAGACATTTTGAGATCAAGGAGTTTACCTTTGAGATAATTTCTCTTCTTTGTCAGCTTTGAGGCCACTCTTTGGCACAAGATAGATGCTGTTATGATATTGCAATCCACTGGGATAAAAATAACTCATGATGTCACACCCCGAGCCCAGGAGAGCTGCCCTAAGGAGATCATCTGCCAGGAGGGGAGGCAGGGTGGGCCAGGCCCAGAGCTCCCACAGAAACAAAAATAGAGTGCTAATGGCCTGCAGTGACATGGAACAGAGTGGGAACTGGACAGATTTATTTATAAAAGAAAAACGGCTCTGAGCACCTGCTACGCTCCCCTTCTCTTCCCAGGTCTATTTCTGGCTTCCCTTCCTCGGCGCAGGTAGCACCTCAAAGTAAAGAGCCTTTCTCCTGCCTGCCCTGGCCCACGAGCTCTGACAGAGGCAGGCCATGAATGATATTGTCAGTGTCTGGAGTTTTAATCGAAAAACGTCCCCCCGATGGAAAGACATGCGGAGGGAGTGACCTCATCGCCATTGATTTTCCTAACTTCCCATTTCGTTTCTTCGTGGAACTCAATACAGCAGCGTCCCCTAGTGGTTCTGCTCCAGAACTTCAGGGAAAGCGGGGCTGCCTGTGAATGAATTCGATGACTGACTCAAAGGAGAGGCCAGGGAAGCAAAATTCCAAACCTTTGTCCAAAAGGTGAAGACCTGTCTCATTAGGGTAGCTGAGAACGGCTTCTTCCTTCTGTGCTTCTCTCTGGACTGACAGTGGGCAGTTTGTAATTCACACTTTGAGTCATGGGAGTGACCTCACGTGAATTTTGGTTTGGAATGGATGTGTAGGAGAAAAGTGAGGGAATTAAATGCTGCACAGAAATTTGGAACTTCTGTCCAGCAATAGAAAAATTAAATGAAAACTGTATTACATTTTATTCAAAAGATTCCTGTGAAGCAAACCTTCTTTGAAAAAATATATTAATGCGATTATTTTGTGTTCATAGCATGTGACTCTACTTACAAACACTTAATAATCATTACAATCAACCTTAGAGTAAACTCATTAATCAAAATTCAGGCTTCCTTCTTTAAAAAAAAATTTAAAACTTCCTTTATACAAATTTGAACTCACGGAAGCAAAAGATTAGATTGTGATTCTGCCTATGGTGGCAGAGACAGGTAAAAGTGCTCAGGATTCTCTATGTTCATATTCTTACTTCACACCTTTGACAGATCCACAAGAATAGAGTTTTATTTCTCTTTTTATTATGAAAGTGGTGAACCTCACAGAATGAATTCCACAATAAACCAAGGGACTAGACCCCAAATATGGATCTATCTCCAAAGATTCTAACCAAAGATTGTATTTACCTCTCAGAGGAATGCATGTCTTAGTCCATTCTGTTGCTATAATAGATGGAATATCTGATACTGAGTAATTTATAACAAATTGAAATTTATTGGCTTACAGTGCTGGAGGCTGGGAAGCTCAGTATCAAGTTTCCGGCATCTGGTGAGGGCTTTCTGGGTGCATCTTCCCATGATGAAAGACAAGACATCAAGAGAGAGGCAAGAGAGGGCAGAACTTATTCTTCTACAAGGCACCAATCCCACCCACAAGTGTGGAGCCCTGTGGCCTAATCACCTCTAAAAGGTCCCACCTCTTAATACTGTTAAACCGGCAATTGAATTTCAACATGCGTTTAGGAGGGGACAAACATTCAAACCATAGCAATAAGGGAGGGGATGCCTCTCAGGAGATGAGGGAAACATTTACAGCTCATGTTCTCATCTCTGCCTGGTCAGGAGATCAAAGTGTTAATGTTTCTGTTGGTTAAAGAATGACCCAATAGAGCAGCTACCAAGGGAGGTCAAGTGGCTTCCACAACAAGCCCTCTCCACGTGGCACTTGATATGGTTCTAAAATGGCTCAGCCTCATGGGCTTGAAAATATGATTTGTCAATTTCCCAGGGGTGGTCTGACTCTTGGGGACAGAGTTGCATTAATGGCACTTGAGAAACTGATCTATATCCCAGAATTCTAAATGTACAGTGAGAAATAAAACTGTCCAAATGAACTTGAAATGTTCTTTCTACCTTCTCTCCTGATAGAGAAGCTACGTTGGAAGATGGTTTGGTGCTCATGGAATCAAAGCATGAGGTGGAGGAAATGAAATTATCTGAATGGCTAATATCACTGGGACTGTAATAACCTGTCTTACTCATCTCGACTGAGACAGGCCTGCCAAACACTCTGGGATGCCTGTTGTCTTAGGTTGGGCTCCCCAGAAACAGACAGACTCTGGGACAAGGATTCATGTGAAAGTGGTTGTTTAGAATGTATTTCCAGAAGAAATTGGTAGGTGAATGGAGAAGCAAAACAGGAATGGGAAGCAAACTAAGCAAGGCTGAGTTATCAAGCAAAGTCCCCAGGAAAGTAAGTTTGGTTCAATCTCACAGAAGAGCTCTGGGGATAGTGTAGTTCCCATGTGAAACTATCCTAGTCAGGGGTGGAGGGGCTGCACCCATAATCATGGGGTAAGAGGTGCCCAGGCATGCAAGCAAAGTGGGCTCTTCTGGCCTAGGGTCAGCACTCAAAGAGATGCAGGTGCTGACAGTTGGAAGAAAAGCATAGCAGAAAACCAAGCGCACAGCATGGCACAGATCCCTGGGGAGGCACACTGCTGTGGCCCACTGCATCTCTGCTGGAAGGCCAGTGCACCCCACCCCGACTGTTGCAGGGATGCTGAGTCACAGGCTCCCACTCACCCTCCTTCCAGTCTTGAGCACCCCCTAAAAGTTATTCCCTTACTTAGCCATGTCCTGGTCTCTCAACTTAGGCTTTCACAACCTATATCCACCCCTTTATCAAATATAACTTAGGGCAACTTCATCTACATATGGCTCAGCTTGATTTTTATACGTCCACATACTCAGTTTGTATCAGAGAAAAACGTCGATATCACCTCAGGCACTTACAGCATGCACTGCCTAAAGTGGGGAAAAGGAGGATGGGAACCACGTGGTTAACAAAGGCTGTGCAGTTGGTCCACTTTCCCCTCCTTGGGGTCTGAACTATGTGACTGAGGGTAACAGTCATTTAAATGAAGAAGCTAAGGGCCGGCCCGGTGGCGCACTGCTACAGTGCGCTGCTTGAGAGCGCGGCGGCGCTCCCACCAAGGGTTCGGATCCCACATACAGACCGGTTCCTGCTCACTGGCTGAGCGAGGTGCGGGCGCAGCACCGAGGGTTGCGATCCTGTTGCCGGTCCCGGTCCAGTATGGGCGTGACACTGAGGGTTGCGATCCATTGCCGGACACGAAAAAAGACAAAAAGGAAAAAAAAAAAAAATGAAGAAGCTAAAATCCTCCCCTTCTCTGAAAGGACAGCCATGGACTCTACATATTTCATCTTTGACTTTGATGAACTGTGAGAGGAAATTATCTCCAGGAGAAAGGCCATGCGCGACCGTGGCTGAGGATGTGGAGGACACCTCCCAGAGATGCTTCGCCTGTGTGTACGAGGCTGTGGAACCGACACGAATAGACTGACTTGCCAAATCCCTTCTTCCTTCAGCCTCAGAGAGACAGCCCAACCTCACATGTACTCTTTCATCCAACCCTTTCCCTCTCCCAGCACACACATATTTCCACCCCAAACTTATCCCCCACCGCATCTCTGACCCACTCTCTTCCCCTCTTTCTGTGTAGAATTCTACTACTTTAGTTCCAGGGAAATTTTTTGCCTCAAACGTTTAAAGTGGAGAAGCTATTCTTTATGATGAAATAACAAAAATCTTTCTCCATCTCGATATTTCTAACACTCTTCCTCGAGGATCTAAATGGAGAAGTTATTTAAATCGGTCAGGAGTGAACTTCTGCTCAGCTTTCATGACACCAATGACAGAGCAGCAACTTGAGCTAGGTACCACAAGATCCAACATTGCTTTGTTTCATATCGAAGGTGAAATTAAGAGAGAAAAGAAACAGTGCAGTTAGCAAGAAAGGAGTTCTTAATCTTGAGTAGATGGAAGTGCTGTAAGAAGAGGAGGGAATTTCACTCTGCAGCCCTGCCGAGCTGCAGCGAGGTTTCCGGGTTCTGTTCTCCTTTACCAGGTCACAGGAGACCCAGAGGCAACTTCAGCTTCAAATGCAGCTTCATGTCCTGCTCGAGGACTGAAGAGCAGATGCACGGACCCCACTCCTGAGTATAAGATGCATAACTCATATATAGCATATATAACTCATCGTATAACATAAGCTTTCAAGAAACTTTTAGTAAAATCTCACTCCCGTGCTTCGTGGTCAGTGCCCTGGCAATTTGGGAAGAGCGCCAGCCAGTTGATCCCACTGGTGAACAGACCAACTTGGAGTTCAAGACCATTTTCAGTCATTAATGACTCTCTTGGTAGTATCGCTTTGGAGCTGAAATTCACCAGTTCTTGTTTGGACAATGAGGTAGCTGAATTGGTTAAAAAATAAATCGTACAAGCAGCAGGCACCTGTGGACTAGCTGAGGACTTTGACCAAGGCAAGAACTTGTTAGGGCCTCTTATAACCCTAACAGCAGCTGGCTGAGTGGGCTCTACCTTTCACAGTCTTCATTTCATCATTTCTAGGGTAGAACATCATGTTCTCTCCCATGATAATGAATATTCTTAGGAATGAACAATCCTTGGGAGTTAGAACAGTGCTGTGGAGTGATGGACTAAGTTCTAGTCCCTAAAAATGAGCATACTCCACCATCTTCTGCCATGTGAGACCCCTGCACCACTGTAAAGTCACCACCAAAGAAAACCCTCACCAGATGTGTTTCCTGGACTTTGGACTTCCCAGTCTCCAAAACTGTAAGCAATAAATTTTGTTATTCCACCATCTTCTGCCATGTGAGACCCCTGCACCACTGTAAAGTTACCACCAAAGAAAACCCTCGCCAGATGTGTTTCCTGGACTTTGGACTTCCCAGTCTCCAAAACTGTAAGCAATAAATTTTGTTTTCTTACAAATTACCCAGTTCCATGTATTTTGTTATAAGCAACAGAAACAGACTAAACAGTGAAGCTGTCTCTTGTGTTTGCCTCTCCACCTCCTTATGCACACCTGCTTGCTTTTCTGCTTCTCCGTCATGTTGTGACACAGCACGTGGCACTCACCAGCAACTGGGCAGATGCCGGCACCATGCTCTTGGACTTTCCAGCCACCAGAATCCTCAGCCAAATAAACCTGTCTTCAGTATAAATTACCCAGCATTTTGTATTCTGTTATAGCAACTCTAAATGGACCAAGGGGCATTTGAGGAGCAATTGAAAGAATGAGTGAGCAGCCCCAGGACCACATGGAAAAAGGTCACTGCAGGAAGCAGTGAAAGCAGGTGTTATGGCCCTGAGGTGGGCGAGTTTCTCCCCTGATGAAGAAATGTCAAAGAGGCCCATGTGGCTGTGGAAGTGTCAGCAGGTCAGAAAGTATTGGAGGTAGACTCAAAAGGGTGGCAGGGACCAGCTCATGACAAACAGGACTTGTAGACCACAGGGAGGGTTTTGGCTTTTGTTCTGAGAAAACGTGAAGCCACGGAAGGATTTGAGCAGAAGAGAGATGTGACGAGACATGTTGAAAAGGATCACTGAGAGTGTTGTGAATGCCAAGAAGCCAACAGCAAAACCCCAGTGCTGAAGAAAAGGCATGCAAAAGCCACAAGGCACCCAGCCTCCTTATCAGAAGTAAGTCAAGGAGGGAAAATGTAATACCAGGAAAATAAAGAGCTTCAGAAAACACACATCAGAGATTACTGAGTGAGGATTCATAACATTGAAAGCAATTGTTTTAATTCAGGGTAGTTTTTTTAAGGCAAAAAATACATCAGAACTCCCCCATGCCAAGCTTCCCTTTGAGTGGGGAAGATTCTAAATGAATCATGCGGCAGCCACGAAGAAGCGTAGACTGGACAGAGAGACAGCCACCAGCCAGCTCTGTCCGACTTTCTGCCTTTCCTAAGGGGCTGGACTTGTTTGGCCAACTGTGCCCAATGAATGGGACATAGAATCTGAATAAAAATGCATTCCAGAATCATCTTTTTCCTTTTCCTCTTCCTCTGCCTCACTTTCTTACATTTATTTTTCTATTCCTCTCTTCCTCCTTCTTCTCGTAAACTCCCTCTGTCTTGAAAAAATTGTGCACACTCCTTTTGAAGAATCTAAGCAGTGCTTAAAAGTACAAAAAAATAACGTTCTCTTAAAAAGCTTCCACGTGAAACAATCACCATGAGCATTCAGTCAACAAACAGAAGATGGCACGAACTTGGTGGCTGAAAACATCACAAATGGACTGACTACCTTACAGCTCTGTAGGTCACGAGTCTAACTGGGTCTCACTTGGTTAAAATCAATCTGTACACAGGGATATATTCCATTCTGGAGACTCTAGGCGTGATTCCGTTTCCTTGCTTTTTCCAGCTTCTGGAGGCCTCCTGCAGTCCTTGTCTTGTGGCCCCTTCCTGCATCTTCAAGCCAGCAGTGTAGCATCTCTCTGACCCTGCTTCCACAGTCACATCTTCTCTGACCATAGCCAAGGAAAGGTTCTCCACTTATGAAGACTCATTTGATTACATCGGGCCCACCCAGGTAATCCAGAATAATCTCCCCATTCAAGGTCCTTAACCTTAATCACATCTGCAAAGTCCCTTTTGCCATGTAAGGTAACATTGTCACAAATTCTGGGGATTAGGACAAGGACATTTTGGGAGGACGGCATTATTCTGTCTACTGGATAGGTAGACAAAATGCTTACATAAAAGTGCAATATACTATACACATTACTTTTTAAAAAGTGTTCAGTTTCACCTAAATTAACAGATTGCAGAATTACTGCAGAGAGACACCCTACAGTCTTGCTGTGGTGTGTTCAATAGCAGATATAATCACAGAAAGCTAAAAGGCTTAGATCAAGGGTCGAAAATTTGCACAGAGACAAAACAAAGTGTTGTGAAAAAATCTATGTCGTGTTAAAATAAGCCTAAATGGGATGCTCTTTTTTGAAATATCAACTAACTTACTTAAATTGATGTTCCCTTTTATCTCTAGGCCTTATCACCGCCCCGCCCCCACCCCAACCACCACCACCAACAAAAGTTGTAAGCTAATCTAGCGTTAGCTTTTGAGTTTCCAAAGTTTAGGCCTGATGGAAATGGAAAGGGGTCAGGACACGAGCAACATGTGAGTGACAGCCAGCTCTTCCCACCCTTTGCTCACTCGCTGCTACGGGGATGTCAGGAAGCCCTACCAGCCACGTGGCAAGGTCTACTAGAAGAGAACCGAAGGCCCTATCAATCAGCAGCTGGCATCAACTGGCAGCCAGGTTAGTGAGGACATTTGGAAGCATCCAGACATTTCCAGCCAACATTATGTGAATCAGAAGAACTACCCGGTGAGCCTACAAAATCATGAAAAGTTAAATATTGCTGATGGTGTATGTCACTAAGTTTGGGTGTGGTTTGTTATGCAGCAATTAAGTAAATACAACAGTTTGAAGACATTGGTGGAATCCAGGCCTTTGGTGAATATAAAGGAACAGCCTAGCGTTATGGTCTAGCCTGACACATGATAGACACTACCTCCTGTCTGCTCACCATTGTGATTGTTCAGGTCATTCAAGGGGATCACTATCAAACCAGCATGGATTTTGCAGGGCACAGAATACCAGAACTGTGAAATTCAGCCTACAGACCTTCAAAAGGAAGCAGCAGAATGGGGTCTCCTATGCCTCCATGGCTGTGTGCACTTGGCACAGTGACAGCTCCCACTCTCGCTGGCTCACATTTTAAAATGACCTCTGCTTGTCATACAGGAGGTGTTTGAAAATGCCATCCTGGATATTTCCTGGACCCTGATGGACTGACATTTTGCCCTCTCTCTCGATGGCTCTGTAGTCTTTCTTAGACTTCTCCAGGAGATGAGCTTGGAGATCCCGAGTGAAGAGAGAGCCGCATTCGCAAGTTCACTTCTAGTAAGCGTTTAGCCACAGTGAGCTACTGAAGTTCAAATTTTTTGATGGCTCTGTAGTCTTTCTTAGACTTCTCCAGGAGATGAGCTTGGAGATCCCGAGTGAAGAGAAAGCCACATTCGCAAGTTCACTTCTAGTAAGCGTTTAGCCACAGTGAGCTACTGAAGTTCAAATTTTTGTGACCATTTTGGAGAAAAAACAGATCTGAAGAGGGTGACAGAGGAAAAGGCTAATGCCTCTGTCAAAGTAATAAGGATGCCCAACAGGACAAGCATGGAAGCCATCACAGAGAATCTTTTGAGATGACAGGTTGTCATATGAATGGCAAAAGTTCAAGGAAGAACTGCACAGATGGTCCCTAAGTTCCCTACAAGCCCCTCCTGCAATGTGGAGTCCTGACAGGCTGCAAACCTTCCTCTCACACAAGCAACTTTAACATCCCTCAGTCATGGCACTGACTCCCTCACCCCTCTCAAGCCTCTCACTTGGCTTCCAGCACTGCCGTCCCCATGAGGCCCCAGGACTCAATCTCCTGCTGCAAAATGTGATCTCTCAGCCTGTGATACAAACTCTTAATGGGAGCAGTGCCTGAGGCAGCTTTGGATTTTCCTAATCGGAGAATTTAACTCTTTTATGAGTTCATCTTGGACAAAGTCATTTACCACTGAGCTCTACGACATGGAGGGACCAGGTGTAGGAGCAGAGGCTTTCCCGGGGCTCACTGGTGGAAGCTCCTGCAGGCTCAGGTTACTGGAGGCAGCTCCTGCTTTGTCTCTCTGAAGGAGGACAAGGCCGGTGTTCTTAAGTGTTTAAGTGTTAACCTTAAACAGAACCACATCTCGCCTGATATAGACCCACCTATTAAGAGATAGCCCAGAGTTCTCAGTTCCCCAGCGACCCAGTGTGGTTTTCAGGGACAAAGCTACAAGACTTGTGACATGGCATATGACAGGCAGGACCTGACTTCCCAGAACATCCTCATCCAATCTGGGTCTGAGATCTCTTGTACAGTTTCCACCATAACCCTGGACTAGATCTTGGGAATATTTCCGGGAGGATGTGGCTCCATGTTGGATCTCAGTAAGCTTCCAGAAAATTCTGAGAGCTGGGGGATTTTGGAATGAGTGAGGCCAGATCCCCTCAGCCTATTGCTCACCTGCACAGCACAGCTTTTGGAAAGAGATGTGGTCCTTCTCCTGAGCAAGGCATAGCTGTGTCCCTGAGATGAATAACCCATCTGTAGAAGAAAACATGCAAAACTATTAAGGTTTTGTTAAAGCTAAAAGTCTAACCTGGGACCTGTGTAAAAAGGAAAGGCTGTTCTGACAGTGGCTATTTTTCTCCTAGAGTTTGCTACCTTGTAACACGGCATTTTCCCTAGGTTACAGCTGAATTTTAGTCACTTGGAGGAAATTTAAATCCTGATTGCAGTAATTAGGTTGTGAAATAATTATAACAAAATGAACTTATCCATTATAATTTTGGTTTTGATTTTTAAATGGTCATTGGTGAGTGTTTGAAGGCGGGACTCAGTAAGAAGCAGAAGTGTGACTTGATTCTAAGCTTTCTGGCTGGGACTGATGCTGATAACGTGAAATACAGAACAGGGAGCAGATCTGGGGAGGAAGATGACTAATCCGGCTTTGGATTTGCTGAGTGTGAAGGTTCCTACGTTTTGTCCAAGTGGTTGATGTATAGCAGGCACCGCAAGTCTAGGGACATAGATTAGCCATTTGCATCAATGTGGTGGGTGAAACCACAAAGGATGGAACCTTGTGCTAAAAATGGACTGAAGATGGCCAGAAAAGGAGTTTGTGAGGCGGGTGGGAAGAAATAGTGCACAACCATAAGAGAATGGTGTCACAGAGGCCCAGGGGAATGAGCTCCTTAACGCAATTAATCTAAGACAGAAGATAAAGAGACATGAATACATGTTTATTCGAGTTGGAAGTGCGGAGGATGAATTCCCCTCTTTGGCCAGTCTTTGCCAGGACCTGGGAGTGAGGGCACTAAGGTGGTCACCTCCCTTGCATGTGTCCAGTCCTTCTTTTCTTCAGTCTGGGGCATTCACGTGAGCACTCCTTACCTTAACTGATAACATAGTCTTGAATATCATCCTTAGGGAGGGAAGTGTTATGGACTGAATTGTGCTCCCCCAAAATCGTATGAAGCCCTAACCTCCAGTACATCAGAAAACGACTGTGTTTGGATGGAGCATCTTTCTATTGTTTAAACCGTCCAATCTGTGGCATTTCATAAGGGCAGCCCTAGCAAACCAGTATGGGAAGGATGTACCAGTTCTGCCAAGCAGGCATGTCTGCAGGGCTGTGTCTGCCATTAATGTGCTTGTGTGCACTAGATGGAGCATCTTTCTATTGTTTAAACCGTCCAATCTGTGGCATTTCATAAGGGCAGCCCTAGCAAACCAGTATGGGAAGGATGTACCACTTCTGCCAAGCAGGCATGTCTGCAGGGCTGTGTCTGCCATTAATGTGCTTGTGTGCACTAGAGGGAGGTCAGTGTGCAGTCTGTGAGGTTGTCACTGCTGTCACACTCACGTAAAACCAAAGGGGATGGGAGTAGGAGATGAGATCAGGAAGACGGCAAAGGGATCAGATTACATACATCATTTCAAGGACATCTCTTGAAATTTTTTCAAGTTACAGTGTTTGGGCTTGATAAGCCACTGGAAAAATAGGAAACATGAATACAAAATTAATCGAGTTAATTTTAAATAACACCCATCGTCTTGCATCTCGAGAAAGGTAAACAAAGGACAAAAGGCACAAATCTGAAATGCCGGGCAGAGGGGTTGTGATGATATCACATGGGGAGACTGTGAAGCTGTCTGAGCATTAATGACTTTGAATGGTGAGAGTCATTTGAGGAGGGTCAGGAAAGGTTGGCATGGGGGGGAGAAGCAGAGGACATTCCCAGACCCAGCTACCTGCCATGCCCCCTGCCCCCAGCTCCATTCTTTAGAAGATGCTGCTTTGCCCTTCCTCAGACAAGCTTCTGCCACTGGGTAAGGAGCCTAAAAGGCCAAGGGGCCATGTCCCCCAGAACCCGTGTACCCACTTCTAGACCACACCCTCCTAGTACCTGGGACCCTGGAATTATCTACCCCAGCAGTCCCAAGTGCGCTTCCAGCATCTCTGCCTACCTCTTTCCAAGGTCCATCTTCTGGAGGGCCAGGGAAGCTTCCAGTGTGTGGACCCAAAGGCAAGGTGCTAGGGGCTGCAGCTGGAACTTGGGTGTGATGCTGGATATCCACACATCGTCAGCCCCCTTGCCAAGCAGGAGGGAGCCAGGTGAAAAGAGAAGGGGCTGGGTTATAGACTAGGGGCAGGGAGGCTGGTACCCCTTGCAGGGTGGCATTCTGGCACTTAAGATGGAGAAATTTGAGTTCTGAATTCAAACCAGGCATTCCATGTCCTTATGAAGCCGTGTTTGTCAAGATAGGAGATAAAATACACCTATGTAACAGTGTATAGCTTGATATAACTTTAGCCATTGTACACATGGCATGTGGACCTGTGTTTGCACCGTGTCCAAGGCAGTCTACCCTTTATCCGACCTCTCTCCTCAGCCACTGACTCTGAAACCTAGACCCTGTTAGGGTCAATCCCAATGATTGACCTTTTTATTAATTTTTCCTTGATTTTAGATCATTCTGTCTAAATTTGTCATTTCCTCCTCAAAGCATTAAATGGTGATATTCTCCACTAAATGTTTATTAACAAATATTGGGATTTGCGATACTGCCCTCTATTTACACATCTGAACAGGAAGAATGACGGCCGTCCTTTTGTTATTAACTCAGTGATTTGGCATTTGTGTTCTCACTTTCCATTTTTCCAATAACCTATCGATCCACACTGTAACCTTGGTTTTTAATCCTAATATCACAATGCTCGTATTTATATAGAGACATCTGTCCTAGTTTCAATTAATTCAGAGGCACTGGGACACAGGTCTTAGCCTGCCTGTCCAGTTTGCAGCTTCACTTGCGGTGACTGAGTCTGCTCAGCAGATGGCAGCAAACGTCCTGTGAGAAAGAAAGTCATTATTTAGGTTGAATTAAAAATAGAGCGAGAGAGGGAGAATGAAAATACAGGACGCTGGAGAAGCAGGCTGCTACAAAATAGCACCTTTCTCCTAGGACGGGGGAGTAGAATCTGGTCACTGCCACTGCCCCCCTCCCGCACCCCTTTCACGCACCCACTCATTATTCAGGAGAAGTTGTTCACACGAGGTGTTCAATCCATGGCACATTCAGGCTGGGGAATTCTGAGAGAGGGAGGTCGAGGTTGGGGTGTCTTGGAGGGCAGAAGGTTGCTCCTGACTCTCAGCCCCCTCGGAAGGGCTGGCTGGGTGAGTGACACTGTGCCACTCTGAATGTCCCACTGTGACCTGCTTTCCACTGCGGCTGCTTTCCTGGCCCTCCTGCTGCTCTGTATGCACCAGGCACACCAGGCGGGCTCCAAGCTCCAGAATGCACCCTCTCCCACCCCCGGCAGCCCAGCCTGAGAGGGGACAGCTAATTTAACCCCATCTCTGGCTTATCTGGTGGTTGCCGTGGCAACTCCCCAGGCTCCTCAGACTTTCTCACTGACTGACCACACCAGGAAAACCATTCTGGAATTGACGGTGCTATATCTGGGGGAAATTGAAAGAAAGAGCAGCTTGACCTAGTTTTAATGTGGCTCAATGAGGTGGTGGAGATGTGAGGTGTCACTGGGTAGGCAGGGATAGTTGCTGCCAGAGAGATGGGAAGACTTCAGAGGCTGAAGGGATGCAGAGCAATGATCTCGTACTTCTCTATTTCCTCATCTTCCAACAAGAAGAACTCAACACTAAAATGAGTGGGGCAATTCTCCTGCATAGTCGAAGAATTTCAGCAAGTGCAGAAATACAGAATTTTTTTATGTTTTAGTAAAGATGTAAATTTAAGATTATTTTACTTCCTTAAAAGAGGAAAATAACGGGCTGGCCCGGTGGCGCACTGCTACAGTGCGCCGCTTGAGAGCGCGGTGGCGCTCCCGCCGAGGGTTCGGATCCCACATACAGACCGGTTCCCGCTCACTGGCTGAGCGAGGTGTGGGAGCAACACTGAGGGTTGCGATCCGTTGCCGGACACGAAAAAAGACAAAAAGGAAAAAAATAAAATAAAATAAATAAATAAATAAATAAGAGGAAAATAAACCAAAACAAACAAAAAAATGCATTTCTCATTGGAAAATGTGGGGGAAACATACTTGCCAATGTAGAACTAAAATTGCCCTGAACTGCTTATATTGATTTTTCCAATTTCCAAAGGCAAAGAGTCTCTCAGATGTCCCAGTGAACCTGCCTCCAGCTATTCCTGTCCTGTGTCACCCCTTCCCCTTTGGTATGGCCTGGACTTACCTATTTCCTTCTAATGATTAGAGTACAACAGAAATGATAGTGGTGTGACACTTCTGAAATGAGGTATAAAAAGACTGTGTTCTGTCTTAGGTGCTCTCTGACTTTGTCACCAGGGTCACTAACTGCTGTGTCATGGGGACAGGCAGACAACCTTTCCTCCCTCTCCTATGGGGAGGCCCACATGGCAAGGAATTGAGACCTGCCAGCAGCCACACGAGAGAGCCTAGAAGTGGACATTCTAGCTCCGGTTGAGCCTTGAGGTGACTGCAGTCTCCACTCACAGCTTCACTGCAACCTCATGAGGGACCCAGAGTTCTGACCCACAGAGTCCATCAGAAAACAAATGTGTATTGCTTCAGCCACTACATTTGGGGGATTTTGTTACACAGCAATAGGAAACTGATACAGCCAGTTGGTTTTTTTTTTTTTTCTCTTGCTTCCATGGTTTGAATTGGGTTGTGAGTGTGTGCTCTTCAAATCCATCTGGTTATATTTGATTCCAGCTACATGACCTACAGCTGTAAGTGATGTAAGGCAGGTTACCTGAACTCTCCAAAACTGTTTCCTCATCTTAATAAAAAAAATTTTTAAAGATTATATGAGTTAATATTGAAAAAGTCTTAGAACATACCTAGCTTATAGAAAATGCTTTAAAAGTTAGCTCTTGTTATTATTGAATACAAATTATTCACATTTCTATACAACAATTTTCCTCTAAGTCTATATATATATATATAATTTGTCTTCAGTGACTGATTTTCCCCCCAAAATCAGCAATAACTAACAATTGTAGATGCATTCTGAATTGGAACTCTGCAGATGAGACCCAAGAGGCTTGCAAAGGCACTGTGATCCCCACATCTCTGTAACTCTGTGAATTATGTCTCAGACCCCCGGTTAGATCTAAGCTCCACATCCTATGTTCAGAGAAGGGTAGAATCTAAATAGTCAGGAGGGCAAGTATCAGCTAGAGATTTTGTGGGCATCCCATAATTTTTAAGAACTAACAAGGCAAATATGTCTCGGATGGATCTGGATTGAAAGAAAGTGAGAGTTGCTGGCTGTAAGGTAATGCATGTCTTTGGAAGGTAAATTGGTGCACTGTATACAGCCGCACCCTGGGCATGGCACTGTGCCCCCTCCTGCACCGGGTCGAAATGGGAAATTACAGGGTAATGCCCAGGAGAGATGAAGAGCACGGATGTATGAAATTGGTTCAGGGAAGGAAGGGCACTTGCTTTCAGAACTTGTGTGTGGCTCCCTCCACAATGCCAATTCCACATTGTCAAGATTGACATAAAAAATAAACTCAGTGACTGTGTCTGCTTACTCTTGGTGTCACCTACAATGTGCATCCAATCCATGACAGAGAAAATTCAGGGACTTAGTGAAGTTTGTTCCCTCTTAAGCTGATAAGTAGTAATGTATCATGTGCCAATTGCAGCCTCAAATTTAGGTTTTTGTTGCTGGTAGTAGTTTGTTGCAAATATTTATTGAACACTTGAAGTGTATTAACTGAACAACCCTTTAAGCTAGGTACTTTTTGACTTGTTTTCCAGATGAAAAAAAACCAAGACACGAGGTGGGCAAGTCACCTGCCCAGCCAGACACAGGTCATTAAGGGGCAGAGGTAGCAGTCTGCCAATGCAACCTGCATTCTTACTCACTAGAGGAGACAGACTCTCTGGAGTACTTTTGTAAAATTCAACTTTGTTTTCATTGCAAGTCCACTCTGCTGGGTGCAGAAACTTAATCTCAGTTAAAAACAAAACCCAAAACACACATAGTGTCGCCCATTTTCCCTAGGGTCATCTCTTAATTTGTTGGAGATCTTAAATAGTACTTTAGAATCCAGGTGGCAGTGGGGAATCTGATCCTTGGCCATCAAACACACAAATTGTGACTGCTTTTTTCCTATAAATGGCGCTCAGGCCTGGCTCCATCCATAATCCATTGAGTGCTTGAGATGCACTAGTCAACACCTTGGGCTGGTGCTTGGGAGACTCTGCAAGACCCTCAGGTCCTGATAGTACGTATACATAGCACTACTCGGGTTTAGTCTAGATCTGCCACCTTCTCAGCTCTCTATGGGAAGAGAGACAAGGGGAAACCTGACATCTAAGACCTTGTCTCACCATCCTCGCTTGACTGGATTGAAGTGGTTGGGTGGGAATAAGGGGGGTGTGCATATGGCAGCCAAGATCTAGGGTCTGCGTGTTTCCATTGCTGCTGCTCACCCACCCCCACCCAGATGGGCTAAGCAAGGGTCTGCCCTTTCCAGGACTTTCATCCATACACTAATGACAAACAGCAATGCCCGAGAGGGCCCTGGCCAAAAAGTTTTACTTGAGATGATCCAGGCTCCTGACCTGTTCAAAGACTGCTTTGCCAAAAGACTTTTCAATTTGCATTTTTTCCTGAAGGTAGTGAGTACTCTGGAGACTTTCAAACCTGAACTACTTTAAAAGGCAACAGTTTGCTTGAAGAGAAACAAGAAAATGAAGAAGGATGGGCAAAAGAAGAGGGAGCAAAAAAGAAAACATAGAGAGATTAATAGACCACTTAACATTGCCCTGGAGACGTTGCTGCCACATTGGCACCGTCATTGTCAACACCATCACAGAAGGATGGGCAAAAGAAGAGGGAGCAAAAAAGAAAACATAGAGAGATTAATAGAGCACTTAACATTGCCCTGGAGACGTTGCTGCCACATTGGCACCGTCATTGTCAACACCATCA
>NW_007728156.1:62520-64561 GCF_000696425.1 Galeopterus variegatus | reverse complement strand
CACTTAACATTGCCCTGGAGACGTTGCTGCCACATTGGCACCGTCATTGTCAACACCATCACCATCGCCTTCTTCCCCACCATGTGTTCACTGCCTGCTCTGTTCCCAACGCTGCGTTATGGGATCTGCAGACGTCACCACTAATTGCTTGCTCAGCATGCAGAAAAGGACGGCCTGTTTGGGGTCAGCTTCCCAGGGTAGGCAGGAACCAGCTCCCAGTAGTTCCCTCCTAGCCCACTTCACTCATTGAGATACCTGCCGCCCCACAGGCATTTGTGTGTCTTCTTGACCCTGGGATGATAGGGCAAGCCCGGGTAGGGATCTCACCTACCCGGTATCCACAGTATATCTATCATGCACACGTAGTTCAGATGCCTCTCTGTCCAAAAATATAAGAATCTTAAAAATTCCCTGAAGCAGATGAAATCCATGACCTTAGGGCTGGTCACCCTGAGTCTCAGAATTGTTCCTTCCCCACCGACTGTCTCTTCCTCATAGTCTTACAAGTGAGTCAGTCAAGAGTAGCTTCATCTCCTCCACACCCCTGATGCCATCTCCAGCAGAGGTTGCTGTGATTTGTGGGTGACTCTCCCCAAACCCTCACCCTTCCCTAACAGCCAGAAACAAAACAACCCAAAAATCTCCAGCTGGTTTTGTGCCTAACTTTTCATCCTAAAGTTTTGGGGGAAAAAAAAACAAAACCCTGATGAAATATTTTTTAAATGGGTTAATTCATTTAGTCACTGACAGCCATGAATGCATCATTATGAATTAATTTACCAAATTAATCAATTTAGTCCAATAATCAGATCAAGCAGATAGCAAGCCAGTATGCTCTGGGTTTGATTAATTAGATGACTAGAAAGATAAGATGATTAGATCAGATTAATCAAATGCTTTTTACAAGCATTCACAAAACAGAAAATGAGAGGCATGCACAGGGCACCAGGAGCTAAGCTGAGCATGCTTGAGGGATGGGGCTGGGGGCCAGGGACTGCCTGGGATCCTGATGTTTGTCCTGGGCTCAGGTTTTAGAACTCCTGCAATTTCAGACACAGGGCTAAGCAACCAGGTTCCTGGACAGCTGTGTTAGTTTCCTGTGGCTGCTGTAACAAATAACCCCAACTTTAGAGGCTTAAAATAATATCTTACAGTTCTGGAGGTCAGAAGTCCCAAGTGAGTCTTATAGAGCTAAATCAAGGTGTCAGGAGAGCTGTATGTCTTCCGGAGGTTCTAGGGGAGAATCCATTCCTTGTCTTTTCCAGCTTTTAGAGGCTGCTGGCATTCTTGGCTGTGGCCTCGTCACTCCATCTCTACTTCTGTCATCAGTCACATCTTCTCTCACTGTGACTCTCCTGCCTCCCCCGTTCACTTGTGATCACACTGAGTCCACCTGGATAATCCAGGATAACCTTGCATCCCAAGACCCTTAGCTTGATTCCATCTGCAAAGTCCCTTTGCCATGTAAAGTAACATTCACAGGTTCCAGGATAGCATGCGTATGTCTTTGGAGGGCCATTATTCTGCCTCCCCCAATAGCTTAAGGCCATTACCAGAAGCCACAACAGTATGTCTGGTCCCTTGCAGACACCTCCATGTTCAGGGACACCGAAAGGCCTCATGAGATAACACCACACACTCCCGATTCTGCCACAGCTCCTAAAGCTCTTAAAATTAAAGTTATCCCCTTACATTAAGGCTTTATTTCCAGAAAACTCCTGTTACCATAGAAATATGTAACCTGGGAGGATAAATGGTATGCTTCCATTAACACTCATCACATACCATTAGAAGATGAGGAATTGGCTGTCAAATTCCCTGTGATTAAAAGGTGCTATAATTAATTACATGTTGGGAGGAGATTGGGTGATGTTCAAAACTTGGAACTCCAGACCCAGCTCCAAACTCCACAAAAGACAAAAAAAACCCATTGAACTTATAACCATTACTTCTGCCATGAAATATGTTAGCTGGGGACAGGACCAGATAACAAACTCGGCTATATTGAAATACATGTGTACATACTTCCGTGTGTGTGTGT
>NW_007728156.1:60732-61531 GCF_000696425.1 Galeopterus variegatus | reverse complement strand
GCGTGTATTTATGGGAGGGAATGCTCAAGAGGGGACCACAACTTGGGCAAAAGGAAGTTTAATTTGCCCTTAATAGAGAAATGACACCAGATATAGGGAGACCAAATACCAAGGAAGCTCTGGGATGCTTCTGGATGATTCACCAATAAAAGATTAGCTTCAAGGTTTTGGGGTCTTCTTTCGTCTATATTCTGCTTGTCATAGCACTTAGAGTGCAGCCACATGTCAAGAGTACCCAGAATATGTCTGTTTCCCTCTGTGACTAAAAGCTCTGTCTTTAACCTTCTATTATGAGACCATCTATCAGAATGGAGGAGCTATGCAAGTTTCCCCACTTTATGACCTTGAGGACAGACAACTCTGACATATATAAGCATCTTCCTGAAACCTCTCTGCCTTAACTTCCTCATCTATAACTCATCTTTTTTTTTTTTCTTTTTTTTTCCCCCAGTGCCTGGCTGGGACGGGGATCCAAACCCTTGACCTTGGTATTATAACACTTGGCTCTAACCCATTGAGGTACTAGCCATCCCACCCTCATCTATAGAAAGAGAAACTATCCTGGATGATTCTAAACTTCTATCACTTGGTGGGTTTGAAAATTAAAATCTACTTACAACTTTAAAGAAAATTACTTATGTTTCCCAGAGAAATATTAAATTAAGATCATGACTGCATAAGGGCTAAATACCAAATGAGGATGAATATCAATAAAAACAATTAGCAAAATAATAAGTTGCTATACTGTTTATATTTTATAATTGACATTAATCACTTCCTTAAGGCAATTCCTGCCAGT
>NW_007728156.1:57973-60284 GCF_000696425.1 Galeopterus variegatus | reverse complement strand
GCTATACTGTTTATATTTTATAATTGACATTAATCACTTCCTTAAGGCAATTCCTGCCAGTTTTAGTTTGCTAGGAATATCATAATACAGTACTTCAAAGCAGTTTGCTTAAACAACGGAAAGTTATAGTCTCACAGTTCTGGATCAAGGTATCGGAGAGTTGGTTCCTTCTGAGGACTCTAGTAAAGAAGCTCTTTCAGGCCTCTCTCCTAGCTTCTGGCAGGTCCTTGGCTTGTGGCAGCTTAACTCCATCTTGCCATGGAGATCTCCCTGGGTATCTCTGTCTCTACATGGCCGTCTTCTTACAAAGACACCAGTCAAACTGGATTAAGAGCCTACCGTACTCCAGGATAACCTCATATTAACTAATCACCTCTGCAAAGACCCTATTTCCAAATAAAGTCACCTTCTGAGGTACTGGGAGTTAGGACCTTAATAGATGAATTTGGTGGGAGACACACATCAACCCATAGCACTGCCCATTGATGGATTAAAAATAGGTATAGACAGCATTTAATTCTCCCATCTCTTCCATTTCAAAAGAGACACTCAGATTTAACCAACATGCGTCTGAGTTTTCTATAATGACACTTTTAATCAATAATTAAATCAAAAGCAGTTTTAAAAAAACGAAACTAAGTCAACTAAAAAAGGAATCTTGATTATAAAATGGTTCTTCCTTCATGTTTGCATAAAATTTGCTTGCATCTAGGGTTTTGTTTTTGTGTTTTTTTTTTGGGGGGGGGGTTTGTTTTTGTTTTTGTTTTTTTGCTGGCCAGTATGGAGATCTCAGATCTGAACCCTCGACTTTGGTGTTGTAACACTGCCCTTTAATGAACTAAGCTAACCGGCCAGCCCTTGCTCTAGAATCTATCCAGTCCTTCTACCATATCCGTTTCTGCTCCTCCATCTGGTGTATGCATTAGGTTTATAGATTACTTTCAGAATGCCTTTCACTTAAGGATCCTTGAAGCAACAACCTATTTTAGACCATCTGTGTTGATTCAGGTGTCTGTGAGGACCCGTAAGGAAGATAACCAGTCCTTGCTGGTTGCTCAGAGTGATTCCAGTTTAGATGTGTTTGGTAAATCTCAGGGGAGTCTCCCTAACTGCAGTCTAGACTCACTCAGCACTCTCCAGAACATATATTCATAACAAAAACAAATTCTCCAGTTTTATTCCTCCTTTATCTGGCAGTAAACATTGACAGAACATACTTTCTTTAATTCTTCACTTTTAGTTAGCTTTTACAGAAAGCAATATTGCTGTAAATGCAACATTACAGTGGTAGCATTTTCTGGTAACTTAAGGATTCAAAGTGGCCGCAAAAGATTTCCACAATTTAGGAAAACCATAGTTTAATATGGACCTTTAAAACATAAATGTACATTTACCATTTAGGAATATTCCTTTAACTTTGGTTTGAGGATGTCTACTATTCTGAACATTTAATATCTGATTTCCTCAGGGCATAACATTTTAAAACAAGATTTAGAACAAAACTCTCATTAAATATTACCTGGCTAACATCCTCAAAGTAAATCAATTGAAATGAAAAAAAGACTGTCTAGATACAAAAGTATCTTCTAGAGCTGTGGAGACATCTTGTGGCCAATTTCATTAAAGTTTATTCAAAATGAGATAATTTGACTCAAATAAAGTGAACAGTTACAATGTGTTAGTAATTGTGCTATATGCAGAGAATATAAAGATAAAGAAAACATAAGCTGTGTATTTGAAGAAGCTTTCAGAATAGAAAGAGACTGAGCTATTTAACATGGTGAGGCCTCATTTTATTTATTTATACACAAGTAATCTAGATATCCAGTTAAAAAACATTAATTAAAAGTACAGACGTAATAAACACCTGTGTTTTTTGCCTATTCTTCATACATCCCACCTTTCCTAATACCTGTGCCCCAGTTTTACTTTGGAGACCATCCTACCCTCACTCTTTGTGCATGTGGTGGGGTAGGATGGCTGGTCTGCCCCTGGGGCTGCAGGCCCCTCTAGTCCTCGTATCCTATCACAAGCACAGCTTCCAAACTAGGTCCAGGTACTTCACTTGGAACGAACTTGTGTCTTATCTATAGGGGGGAAGACGAACTCTTCCTTCTGGTTGAGTGTTAACCTGGAGCTGCTGGTAACCAGCTGTCATAATATGGGGAGAACCCACCTAAGAGTGAAGGTGCCAGGGCAAAGCAAAGCCAGGAACTGAAGAGCCTTTGAGGTCTGACCACAGGATTTTTATTTTTTTTTGTCTTTTTTCGTGACCAGCAACGGATCGCAACCCTCAGTGTCGCGCCTGTAC
>NW_007728156.1:55263-56597 GCF_000696425.1 Galeopterus variegatus | reverse complement strand
CAATTTTTGTGACTATCAACAATGCTGCAATTGTTCATGTTTTCCTGAAAACTTGCCATAGGATTTCCTTAGAATTAGAGAGGAGTTTTTAAAGTTCCATCTGTAATTATGAAATTATATTTGAGATAAAATGAAGATAAATGGATGTATTCACATGGTTTTATTAACTTTGGAAAATACAGATGCCAGAGCCGTACTAATGTTGAAGATTCAGACAGCAAGACTATGTGCTTCCGGGATCAAAATTTCCATTCTGAGAGTAAAAACACCAAAATGCATAAACATCTCACAACCTGGTGCCAGTAAGGGGAGATGGCAGATCCAGCAAATGGTATCATATGCTTATTTTCCTTTTCATCTGCAAACCCACAAATAAACACATGAAAAGACACTCAACATTACTGCTGGTTAGGGATATAAAAAATGTAACTACAGTGACATGCCAATACTAAGACAGCCAATTAGAAAGACTAAAATTAAAAAGACTTATCAAGTGCTGATAAGGACACGGAGCAACTGTGACTCTCGTAGCTGGTTGATGGGAGTATTGGGTGTTGCTACCACTTTAGAGAATTTACAGTTTCTTGCAGAGTGAAACATACTCCTACCATAGGACCCAGCCATTCCATTTCTAGGAATTAACCCAAAATAAATAAAAACATATTTCTACATGAAAATTTGTACGTGAATGTTCATAGCAGATCTTTTCATTATCACCCCAAACTAGGAACAACCCAGATGTCCATTTGTATTAATTTATAATATACTCATGTTATAGCACGCCACTCAGCAATAAAAAGAACAAACTACTAATTCATACACAACAGGGATACATTTCAAAATCATTACTCTGGGTGAAATAGCTTATCACGGAAGAGGACATACTGTANTGAGGGTTGCGATCCGTTGCCGGACATGAAAAAAGACAAAAAGGAAAAAAAAAAAAAAGGTTGATCCTGCAACAAAACTGACTGAATTAATGAAAAAAATAAGCAAAAAAGTAAAAACAAAAAGGAGATCCAGATATAGATAGTAGATAGAGATACATATATACAAATACATTAATATTTACACAAATACATAATAAAATATATTTTAATATAGTTCTAAAACTTAGTTTTTCTGGCCAAATACATTGTGACAAACTTGCCACAGGAATAAATGTCACACTGCTTTATTCTTAAGGGTCACACAGGTTTTTATGCTCTAGAGGCATCATAATTGATACAATCAGTTGTTATTCATTGAACACCTTAAACATTTAATCTGTTGGCAATTTTTGTGACTATCAACAATGCTGCAATTGTTCATGTTTTCCTGAAAACTTGCCATAG
>NW_007728156.1:53572-54593 GCF_000696425.1 Galeopterus variegatus | reverse complement strand
GATACATTTCAAAATCATTACTCTGGGTGAAATAGCTTATCACGGAAGAGGACATACTGTATGATTCCTCTTACACAAAATTCTGTGAAATGGAAACCAACCTGGAGTGACAGAAAACAGGTAAGTGTTTGCTTGGGATTGGGGAAAGATGGACTGAAATGTGGCTGAGAAAAGTTTGGGGGCAATGGAAATCTTCATATCTTGAGTGTAGTCATATTTTCATGGATGTATGTATCTATCAAAACCCATTGAATTGTACACTTGAGGTGGAGGCAACTTATTATACATAAATTATACTTCAATAGAGCTGATAAAATAATTTAACCAGCAAAAAACATATGCTGCTCACAAGAGACATTTTTTAAAGTATGTATCAAAAGCATGAAAAGATGTACTCTATGAAAACACTTAGCAAAAGAAAAAACATATCACAAAATGTGGACCTTAAAACAAGAAGCACTATTAACATAAAGAGGAATATTTCACAATGATAGAAGAGTCAATATTTCAGGAAGATATAATTGTAAGTCAATATGTACCTAATATCATACCCTCAAAATATTTAAATGAGATATAATTTAAAGATAAAATACTCAAACTTACAATGATGTTTAAAGGTTTTTATCACATTTTTCTTAGTAACTGATATAAGTGATAAAAATAAGTAACCTATAAAATATTAGAACAAAATGATTAACCAATTTCAGCTGTTTGATACTTACAGAACACTATGCCAGACAATTGCATTATTTTCAAGTGCACCCAGAATAATTAACAAAATTGACCATTTAATGTACCACAGACAAGTCCCAGTATATTTCAATGAATTATAATCATAGAGAGAATGTTCTCTGGCCACAGTGAAATTAAACTAGAAATCTATATTACAAAAAAATTCGAAAATCTCCAAATGTTTAAAAGTAGATGCTACATTTATAAATAACTTATACATCATAGAAGAAATAACACTGGAATTTAGAAAATAATTGGAATAATTAAATTAAATCAAATTACACTTAAA
>NW_007728156.1:51261-52213 GCF_000696425.1 Galeopterus variegatus | reverse complement strand
AAAAAAAAAAAAAAAAAAAAAAAAAAAAGAAAGAGGCAAGATTTGCCCCATGTTGCTGGTTGTTGGAGTGGGTGATGGGTACATGGAATTTATTAAACTATACCATTCACATCTTTGATGTTCAAAATTTTCCATAATAAGGTATTTTTAAAAGATAATTTGAACAACTTCATGTTCTTTAAATTTGAAAATTCAAATAAAATGGACAAATCCCTATAAAAATATTATCAATCCAAAGTGACTCAGGAAACTGTATATTCTTACACATGTTAAAGAAATAAAATCCATAATAATAAAAAAACCCCTCTTACCCCAAAACAAGCAAACAAAACTTCTGATGCACATGACTTTACCGGCAAATTCTTCCAAGCATTTACAATAAGCCAATGTTTATTGTATTCTTCATTGAACAGAGAGAATGAGGACAATTCTCAATTTTGCAAAACTAGCATAATCTTGATAGTAAAACCTAACAAGGACATTTTAAGAAAGGCAAATGACAGACAAATCTGCTTTACAAATATAGACACAAAGATTTGTGGACAAAACATTACAAAATTTAATCCAAAAATAATGAAAGAAAGAAGAAAGAAAACAAAGTGGATTTATTCCGAGAATGCAAGGTTGCTTTATCACTCAAAAATTCACCAGCATTCATCACATTAGGAGAATAAAGGACAAATATTACATGATCATCCCAATAGATGTAGAAAAAGTGGACGATAATTTTAACAACCACTTATGGTAAAATTCTTATTCAACTACTAGTAGAATTTTTTTAAAAAAGCTAATGAAGGGAATATACAAAATATCTACAGATATCATTTTACAAAATGGTAAAATAGTTGACACTTTCTCCCTGAGACCAGAAATGAGACAAGGATTCTCATCATCACCACTTGTACTCAACATTGTACTAGATATCCTAAACAGCGCCATAAGGTAAGTAAAA
>NW_007728156.1:49493-50370 GCF_000696425.1 Galeopterus variegatus | reverse complement strand
AGCAATTAGTAATTAAAAGTAAATTTTTTTTTGAAATGACATTTATGCTAGCATCTGAAAACAGTAAATGCAAAGGAATAAATATAGCAAAATATGTGTAAATCCTATGGACAAAAAGTTATTATACATTAATGTTAAATTAAAGAAAAATACAACTAAATGTGAAATATATTTTATAAATTGGGATACTCAATATCAAAAAGGTGCCAGTTCTCCCAAACCAATCAACAGATTCACTATAATTTTAATCATAATCCCAGCAGGACTTTTTTTCAGAAATGAAGGTGATTCTAGGATTTATATACAAATGTAAAAAGCCCGAATATCTAAGACAACTTTAAAAAAGGAACAAAGTTGGGGAGTTTATTCTACAACACACAATACCAATAAAGAAAGATGATATAATCTAGACTCACTAAAATTTACAATTTAAAATTTTTCATCATATAATTTTAAAAATGAATAAACATACACAAAAACAGAAAAATATGATTCATAATAAAGGAAAAACAATAGCAACTCACTCTGAAATAAAGATTTTAGAATTAGCAATCAAGGACTTTATGACAGCTATTATAAATAAAGTCGAGAACTTAAAAGAAATGAATAAACCTGGGGAATCTCAGCAAAGAAACAGAAACTATAAAAAGAACTAAGTAGAAATTCTAGGACCAAAAATAACAACATCTGAAATGAAAAAAATTCACAGGATTGTCTCAGCAGAAAAAGTCATTGTGTTTGAAGACAGATCATAGAAATAATCCAATCTGAAGAGCAGAAGGAAAAAAATGAACAGAATCTCAATGACTTTTGAGACAACATTCAACAAGTGTGTAATTTGACTGCAGAAGGAGAGGAGAAAATGGAACAGAAAAAA
>NW_007728156.1:45721-48742 GCF_000696425.1 Galeopterus variegatus | reverse complement strand
AGGTTTCGGTGATGGGCCATAATAATCAACTACATTGTATATTGACAAAATAAAAAAAAATGAAAAAAAAATCAATTTATAGAACCAAAAAGTACAGCAAAATCTTAAGGAGGAAAAATAAAAACAAAACCACATCTAGCCTGAGAGAAAGCAACCAGAGAGATAGAATTAAGGGAAACAAATATGCAAATGACTACTGACTTCCCTTCAAAAACAATGGAGGTGAGAATGTAATGAAATGGCCAAAACAAACAAATCTGGCAACTCAGCACTTTATTTCCAAAATATAACCCTCAAAACTGAGATTGAAATAAAGTAAGTTTTAAGGAAATGAAAGTTGAAAGAATTTGAAGGCAGTAGATTAGCACCACAGGAAATGCTAAAATAAACTATTGAGGCTGAAGGAAAATTATACCAAATGAAAAACTGCATCTACCGAAAAATAGGAAGAGCGTTGGAAATGGTAAATCTGTGGATAAATATGAGTATATATAAGACTTTTTTTCTCTTAACTTATTTAAAAGACAACTATTTAAAGTAAATATAGTAACATTATATTGTGGGTTTTACAGAATACATAAAAGTAAAATAAATGGCAAAAGGAGAACAGAGGACGGGCTGGAAATGAAATTATACTTCTGTAAGGCTTCTACATTTTATGTGATGTCATATAATTTTAACTACAGACAAAATAAGGTAAGTTAAGAATGAAAATGTCAATCCCTAGGGCAGCTATTAAAAAATAATAATAAAGGAATAGCTAAAAACACAATAAAATGAATTAAATGAAGCACTATATTAATTTGCTAGAGCTGTCATAACAAAGTACCACACACTGGATGGCTTAAACAAGAGAATTTTGTTGTCTCATGATTTTAGAGTCCAGAGTTCAAAAGTAAGGTGTCAGCAGAGCCATGCTCCCTCTGAAGGCAAGAAGGAAGGACCCATTCCAGGCCTCTCTCCTAGTTTCTGGTAGTTACTTAGCTATTGGCAGCATAACTCCAGTCTTGACTTGGTGCTCTTCCTGTGGGCACGTGTGTCTCTTCACATGGCATTCTTTTCATAGGGACACCAGTCACATTGGATTAGGAGTCCACCTTACTCCAGGATGACCTGATCTAAATTTAACTAATTATAACTGCAAGGACCTTATTTCCAAATAAAATTACCTTCTGAGGTACAGAGGGTTAGACCTTAACATATGAATTTGGGGGAAATGGGGGAGACACAACTTAACACATAACAACTTCTAAATATATTTGATTAATACAAAAGAAGTAGGTAAAAGAGGGACATGGGAATCAAAATAGGAAAATTTTAGAAGAAATAACAAAATGGTAGCCTTAAATACATTCATAGCAATAATTTCAATAAATATAAATACTCCAATTAAAAGTTAAGGATCATTACACTAAATAAAAAATCAAGCCCCCCATCCCGCTTCCTTGGACCTAGGTATGGGGGGAGCTCCAGACCCCACCCTGCTGCCCTAAACCAGCACCACACAGGTGAGCCCACCAGCACCAACCAGCCAGTGCATGACTCCACATGGCCTCTCATCCCACCTCAGACCCAGGGGGGAGCACCAGCCTACAGATCCAACCCACCAAGTTTGGCCCAGCAGAACTCCACACATTAGGGGCTCATTGTATGACCACAGAGTCTAGAATGGGAACCAAGTTGGTTGGTTTAACATAACCACCACCACTGTCAAGTAAGACAGTCCACCCCCTGCAGTAGCAACCAAGGCCACTCCACAGCCAACCTCAGTGTAATAGAAGAAGCAAACCCCCTACCAAATGACAAAGGATCAGCCAAAAAAAAAAAAAAAACACACTAGAAGTACAAACAATAAAGAAGAAATGACACTACCGAAAGAATACAGTAATGCCCCAAAGTCAGACTCCATGAAACAGGGAATCCTTCAAATGTCTGAAAAAGAATTTCGAGTAATGATCTTAAGAAAAGTTGAAGAAATAAAGGAAGACTCAATTAGATAACACAATAAAACAGTAAAAAACATCCAGAATATGAAGGAGGAAATCCACAAAGAGATTAATACCATAAAAAAGAGTGTAGCAGAACTTCTAGAAATGAAAGACTCACCCAATGAAATAAAAAACCTGACTGAGAGCTTGAACAGCAGGGTAGAGCAAGCAGAAGAAGGAATCTCAGAGCTTGAAGATGGTCTTTTTGAAATAACTCAGGCAGACAAAAAAAAGGAAAAAAGTATTAAAAACAATGAGGAAAACCTAAGAGAGAGAGCAGACAATCTCAAGCGTTCTAACATCTGAATTGTGGGTATTCCTGAAGGGCAGAAGAAGGGAAAAGACATTGAAAACCTACTCAAGGAATTAGTAACAGAAAACTTCCCAGGTGTAGGGTGAGATACAGACCTTCAGATCCAGGAAGCTCAAAGGTCCCCAAACAGATTCAACCCAAAAAGATCCTCCCCAAGACATATTATCATTAAATTCACAAAGCTCAAAGACAAAAAGAGAATTCTACAAGCAGCAAGAGAAAAGTGTCAGGTCACTTATAGGGGAACCCCCATCAAACTAAGAGCAGACTTCTCAACCAAAACCCACAGGGCAGAAGAAAGTGGAACAATATATTCCAAATACTAAAAGAAAAAAACTGCCAGCCAAGAATTCTTTACCCAGCAAAACTCTCCTTCAGAAATGAGGGAGAAATAGTGTATTTCTCAGATGAAGAAAAGTTATGGGAGTTCACCACCACACAACCAGCCCTGCAAGAAATTCTCAAGGGAGTCATTCACCTGGATTCTGAATAATAGTGACCATCATCACGAATACACAAGAAAGAACAAAACCCACAGTTAAAACAAAAATGCCAGCAAGAAAAAGAAAGAAGCTAAACCACCCCGCCTTAAATCCCCAACTCACATTGAAGAAGAGAAATAAAAGGGAAAATAATCATCAAATGATATTTAAACCACTTAATTAGCAATTAAATGACAGGAATTAAACAACACTTCTCAATAACTACGCTAATGTGAAT
>NW_007728156.1:26014-44688 GCF_000696425.1 Galeopterus variegatus | reverse complement strand
CACTGAGGGTTGCGATCCGTTGCCGGTCACAAAAAAAGACAAAAAGGAAAAAAAAAATAGACTTTAAACCAAACAAATTTTAAAAAGACAGAGAAGGCCACTATATAATTATAAAGGGAACTATCCAGCTAGAAGACATAACAATCATAAACATGTATGCCCCCAGTACTGGAGCACCCAGATGTATCAAGCAAAAACTCTTAGATCTAAAAAGGAGATAGGTCTTAATAAATTAAGAGTGGGTGATCTGAACACCCCTCTCTCAGTATGGGACAGGACTTCCAGGCAACATGTCAACAAAGAGACACAGGATTTAATCTACACCCNTACCAAAACTTGTGGGATACTGCAAAAGCAGTACTAACAGGGAAATTTATTGCAGTAAATGCTTATATCAAAAGAATGGAAAGACTCCAAATAAACAACCTAACACTATACCTCAAAGAGCATGAAAAACAACAACAATCCAAACTTAAAGGCAGAAGACGGAAAGAAATAATTAAGATTAGAGTATAGCTAAATAAAAGAGAGACCCAAAAAACAATAGAAAAGATTAACAAAACTAAAAGTTGGTTTTTCAAGAAGATAAACAAAATAGACACAGCATTAGCTAGATTAACAAAAAAAGGAAGACCCAAATAACAAAAACCAGAAATGAAAAGAGAGACATTACAACTGACACCACAGAAATACAAAGAATAATTAGAGACTATTATAAACAACTGTATGACAACAAATTTGAAAATCTGGAAGATATGGATAAGTTTCTAGACACAAATAAATTACCATGCTGAACCAAGAAGAAATAGAAAACCTGAACAGACCAGTAACAAGGAAGGAGATTGAAGCAATAATTAGCAATCTTCCAACAACAAAAAAAAAAGCCCAGGTCCAGATGGCTTTATAGCTGAATTCTATCAAACTTTTAAAGAGGAGTTAATACCAATTCTCATGAAACTATTGCAAACAATTGAAACAGACTCTACTCTCCCAAACTCATTCTATGAGGCCAACATAACTCTGATACCAAAACCAGATAAAGACACAACAAAAAAAGAATATTACAGGCCAATATCCTTGATGAACCTAGATATTAAAGTCCTCAACAAAATATTAGCAATTAGAATACAGCAACATATTAAAAAAATTATACACCATGACCAAGTGGGATTCTTCCCAGGGATGCAAGGATGGTTCAATGTACAAAAGTCAATAAATGTGATACATCACATCAACAAGCTCAAGGACAAAGACCATATGGTTATAAAATTATACACTATGATCAAGTGGGATTCATCCCAGGGATGCAAGGGTGGTTCAACATACGAAAGTTAATAAATGTGATACATCACATCAACAAGCTCAAGGACAAAGACCATATGATTATCTCAATAGATGCTGAAAAAGCATCTGACAAAATTCAACATTCCTTCATGATAAAGACTCTCAACAAATTAGGTATAGAAGGAAAATATCTTAACACAATTAAAGCCATTTATGACAAGCCCACTGCCAATATTACTCTGAATGGGGAAAAATTGAAGGCCTTCCCCTTAAGGACAGGAACAAGACAAGGATGTCCACTCTCACCACTTCTATTCAACATAGTACTGGAGGTACTAGCTAGAGCAATCCGGCAAGAAAAAGAAATAAAGGGAATCCAGATTGGAAAAGATGAAGTCAAATTTTTCCTATTTGCAGAAGACATGATATTGTACATAGAAAAACCTAAAGACTCTATCAAAAAACTCCTAGAACTGGTTAATAACTTCAGTAACAAACCTAAAGACTCTATCAAAAAACTCCTAGAACTGGTTAATAACTTCAGTAACATTGCATGATACAAAATAAATGCCCAGAAATCAGTAGCATTTATAAACTCAAATAATGAGTTAACAGAAAGAGAAATAAAGAAAGTAAGCCCATTTACAATTGTCACCAAAAAAATATGATACCTAGGGATCAATGTAACCCAGGAGGTTAAAGACCTCTACAATGAGATTTACAAACCACTTCTGAAATAAATTAAAGAAGACACAAAAAGATGGAAAGATATTCCATGTTCTTGAATTGGAAGAATTAACATTGTGAAAAAGTCTACACTACCCAAAGCAATCTACAGATTCAGTGCAATCCCCATCAAAATAACAATGACATTCTTCAAGGAAATGGGAAAAAAAAAAACCTTATCTTTTATATGGAAAAACAAAAGACCCGAATAGCCAAAGCAATCCTGAGCAAAAAAAAAAAAACAAAGCCAGAGGCATAACTCTGCCTGATTTCAAATTATACTACAAAGCTGTTGTAACCAAAACAGCATGGTACTGGTATAAAAATAGACATTTAGATGATTGGAGTAGAATAGAGAACCCAGAAATCACTCCTCAGGCTTATAGCCATCTGATATTAGACAAAGACAACAAAAATCTACATTGGGGAACAGATTGCCTCTTCAACAAGTGGTGCTGGGAAAACTGGATATCCATATGCAGAAGAATGGAACTAGATATGCATCACTCACCATACACTCAAATCAACTCAAAATGGAATAAAAACCTAGGCATAAGACCCAAAACTGTAAAATTACTAAGGGAAAATATAGGTGAAACACTTCAGCTTTTAGGTCATGGCACAGGCTTTATGAAAATGAGCCCAAAAGCACAAGCAACAAAAGAAAAAAATAAATAAGTGGGACTATATCAAACTAAAAAGTTTCTGCACAGCAAAACAAACAATCAACAGAGTGAAAAGACAACCTACAGAGTGGGAGAAAATTTTTGCCAACTATGAATCCTACAAGGGACTAATATCCAGAATATACATAGAACTCAAGCAATTACATAGTAAAAAATAAATGACCCAATTAAAAAATGGGCAAAGGAGCTGAATAGACATTTTTCTTTTTCTTTTCTTTTTTTTTTTCCTTTTTGTCTTTTTTTGTGACTGGTAATGGGATTGCAACTCTCGGTGTCACGCCCGCACCACGCTCAACCAGTGAGCGGACCAGTCTCTATATGGGATCCGAACCCTCGGTGGGAGTGCCACTGCGCTCCCAAGCGCCGCACTCTACTGAGTGCGCCACCAGGCCGGCCCCGTGAATAGACATTTTTCAAAGTTAGACACACAAATGGCCAACAGGTACATGAAAAAATGCTCAACATCACTAGTCATCAGGGAAATGCACATTAAAACCCCATTGAGATACCACCTCACTCCAGTTAGACTGGCTATGATCAAAAAGATGATGAATAACCAATGCTGGTGAGGGTGTGTAGAGAAGGGAACACTACTGCACTGTTGGTGGGAATGTAAATTAGTACAACCACTTTGGAAAACAGTATGGAGTTTTCTCAAACAGCTACAGATAGATCTTCCATAAGATCCAGCAATCCCTCCTCTGGGTATATACCCAGAGGAATGGAAATCATCATGTCAAAGAGATACCTGTGCTCCCATGTTCATCACAGCTCTGTTTACAATAGCCAAGATACGGAACCAACCTAAATGTCCATTAATAGATGATTGGATAAGGAAACTGTGGTATATATACATTATGGAATACTATTCTGCCATAAAAAAAGAATGAAATACTCCTATTTGCCACAACATGGATGAATCTGGAGAAACATATGTTGAGTGAAACAAATAAAGCACAGAGGGATAAATACCACATGTGCTAACTCATCTGTGGGAGCTAAGAGAGAAAGGAAGGCAGGAAACAAAGACCACAGTAGTTCCATGATCCAACAGAGGGAGGGAACATTCCTCAGGCTACAAATTGGAGTTGAGGGGAGAGGGGGAAGGGGAGGGAGATTGGGGGATAATTGGAAGGGGAAAAAGGGTACAAAAGTAATTTCTGGTAATGGGATGCCCACAATATGAATCTGGCCCCCACATCATGGGCAGGAGGGGGGAGATTCGAACATTCCTAGGGCTACAAATGGAAGTTGAGGGGTGAGGGGAGTGGGAGGGAGGTTGGGGAATAATTGGAAGGGGACAAAGGGTACAAAAACAATTTCTGGTAATGGGTATGTCTCCAATATGAATCTGGACCCCACACCCACATCATGGGCAGGAGGGGGGACAATCAGCTTTGAATCACATGAATATCTGAAATAAATAAATAAATAAACAAATAAGACCCAACCACATGTTGTCTAAAGAGATACATTTTAAATATAAAACACACCTTTATTTAATACAAAAACACAGATTTATTGAATATAAACCCTAAGCATAAGAAACCTGGTGTGTCTCGATTAATATCAAATATGATAGACTTCAAGACAAGTGATATTATGAAAGGTAAAGAGAAGTAGTCCATATTGATGTGTAGGTTAATTCATCAAGAAAACATAATATTCCTTTCATATCCAAGTCACAGTACCAGGAAAAAAAAAAGACGTAACAATCTTAAATAAAAATGCACAAAGCCATGAAGCAAAGACTGACAGAATTTTTTAAAACATTGACAAATCCACAAGTACAATTAAATAATTGCCACTAATTTCTCAGAAATTGATAAGACAAGTGGACAATGATCAGTAAGGATGAAAATATTTCAGACAACATTATCAGATGTTGATCAATGTATAAGAAGAGCACACTGTATAACAAGTTGTTACCACTGAATGTTTGTGTCCCCCCAATTCCTGCTGAATCCCTGACCCCCCACTGTGATGGTATTTGGAGACGGAGCCCTTGCAAAGTGATTAGGGTTAGATGAAGACATGAGGACAGAGCCATGATCTGATGGGATTAGTTCCCGTTACGAAGGGAGAGCTTTCTCTCTTTCTCTCTCCACGTGTATGCACCAAGGAAAGACCTCATGAGCACACAGCAAAGGCAAACAACTGCAGTCCAGGAAGAGTTTTCACCAGAACCCAACCATGCTGGTACCCTGACCTTGAACTTCCAGCTTCCAAAACTGTGAGTAAATAAATTTCTGTTGTTTGAGCTACCTAGTCTACGGTATTTTTATGACACTCTGAGCTAACACACAAGCACAGAATATAAATACTTTTAAATGCAGATGGATCATATATCAGACTTAAAATTTCTCAGTGAATTTCAAAAGATTAAAATTTTAGAGTGTATATTCTCCAACAAAAATGGCCTTAAATTAGAAACCAATAACAAAAGAACATCTGGAAAATATCCACATCTGTATGTTTTAAAAACACTTTTTAAAAAAGTAATTGGTGTAACAAAAAAAATACATGTGAAAGTAGACAATATTCTGAATAGAATAAGAATAGAAAACACAACATAGCAAAATGTGAGAGAAGCAGCTAAAGCAGTGCTTAGAGGGAAACTTATGGTTTTAAATGTTTATATCAGAAAAGAAAAAAGCTTTTTATATCAGTTATTTTTTTTTCTTAAGATGCTGGGGAAACAGCAACAACCACTAGGCCACTGCTGGAAGTGCCCTGGGCTCCCACATCAGGATGAGAGGGCCAAGAGCCTCAGCCAGGTCCCCCCAACATATCCTTCCAGCCCAGCAACAACCACTGAGCTGCCACCAGAAGACCCCCAGGCTCCTGAGCCAGGTGGGGAAGGCCCAGGGCCTCAGCCACGCCCCCAATGTCCACATCCAGCCCAGTGACAACCACCAGGCCCCCTGACATCCACATCCAGCCCAGCAACAACAGAGCCATGGCAGGAAATGCCACAGGCTTTCAAGCCAGGACAGTAGGGGGCCAAGGGCCTCAGCCACACCCCTCCGATATCTGCATCCAGCCCAGCGATGACCAAGCTGCCGCTGGAAGTGTCCCATGTTCCCAGGGTAGGGAAGACCAAGGGCCTTAGCCACACAACCCCAAAGTCTGCATACAGCCCTGCCACTACCGGATCACTGCTGGAAGCCCGCAGGGCTCCCCTGCCATTATGTGAGGGGTGCCACAGGCCTCAACCATAGCCTCCCTCTTCCTTGTACTTCCACCCTATCCCCCACCTATTTTCTCTCTCCCCCTCCCCTCAAACTGCTCTGCAACAATATCTTAGAATGTAAAAAATAATAATAATAATTAATTAATTAATTATTTTTAAAAGATGCTGGGGGGAAAAAATCAAATTAAACCAGATTAAGTAGTAGGAAGAAAATAATAAAGATAAAAGAAGAAATTAGTGAAATAGAAACCAAAGAAGAAAATTAATAAAGCCAAAAATTGTTCCTTTTAAAAGAGTAATCTAATTGATAAGCCCCCAGCAAAACCAATCACACATATACACAATATCTACAATTGGGAATGAAAGAGGGGATATCACTGTAGATCATTACAGGATAATAAAGAAACACTATAGGGAACTGTATGCCAATAAATTCATCAATTTAAATGAAATGACAAAGTCCAAAATTGACACCAGAAGAAATATTAACTCAGAATAACCCTGTAGCTATTAAGGAAATTTGATTTGTAATAACTAAGTTTTCCATAAAGAAGACTATAATCCTAGATGGTTTCAGATGGTAAATTTTATCAAATACTTAAATGTGAAAAAAAAATCAATCTTACAAAATCTCTCACAAAGTAGAAGAGAAAACACTTCCCAACTCATTTTACGAGGCCAGCATCACCCTGATACCAAAACCTGACAAACCAGAAAAGAAAATTTCAGACAATATCTCTCATGAACATAGATGCAAAAGTCCTCAACAATATAGAAAATCAAATTCAGCAATATACAAAAATGATATTACATCACGACCAAGTGGAATCTATCCAAGGAATGCAAAGCTGATTCAACCATAAAGAACCACTCAAGTAATTCCCCACATGGACAAAATAATGGAGGAAAAACAATACATGATTATCTCAATGTAGGCAAAAAAAAATTGACTAAATTTTATATCATTTGTAATAAAAACTCACAGCAAACTAGGATAGAAGCAAACTTCCTCAGTCTCATATGGGCATCTACAAAAACAACCATTGCTAACATACATGATAAAATATGAAGCTCTCTCCTGCAAACTTTGGGGAAAAACATGAATATCTGCTCTCACCACTTCTATACAACATTGTACTTGAAGTTAGAGCTACTAAAATAAGGTGAACTTAAATAAATAATTTCTAAAAAAAAAGAGATGGAAAGGAGGAAGGGAGAGAAGATGGGAGGAAGGAAGGAAAGATTAGTTTGGGAAAAAAGAAGTAAAACTTTCTTTATTTGCAGATAATGTGATGTGTATGTAGAAAATCCTAAGGAATCTATAAATAACTTACCAGAATTAATAAGTGAATTTAGCAAGGTCACAGACTACATGGTCAAAATACAAAAACCAATTGCTTTTCTATATAGTAGCAGCAGACAATTCAAAAATAAAATCTAAAATTATACTATTTTCAATAAAGACAATTACATAAAATACTTAGAAAAAAATTTTAAAGTCTTGAAAGAATTCTCTACTCACAACCACAAAGATGCCTCAGAAAAATCATAGAAGACATAAATAAATGGAGAGCTATATGCATGAACTGAAAAACTGAATATTCCTAAAATGTGAATTCTTCCCAAATTGATCCATGGCTTCAAAGCACTCCCAACAAATTCCCATAAAACTTTTATTTAAAGAGAAATTAACAAGCTGTTTCTAAAAGTTATATGGAAATACAAAGGACCTAGAATCACTAAAGCAATCTTTAAAAATAACAAAAATAAGTTGAAAAAGATTCATAGTACTATATTTCAAGTCTTATAAAACCAAAGTAATCAAGACAAGGTGGTATTTTCAGAGAGAGAGAATAGGTCAGTGAAACAGAGTAGAGTCAAAAAATAGATTCATACATGTACATTTTTATCAATTTTAGATGACTAAATTTACTCAGTACTCTAGTTTTAATATATGTACATGAACAGTATAAAATACAAAGCAGATTTATATTTCTAATATATTAATATTAGACTGCATCCTTTAGGTAAAGGAAGAGATTGAAGGGAGAAAGAAGATTGTGGTCTAGCTAAGAGGACTAGCTTTAAGTAAATGGAAAAGTAGAACTGACATATTAAAGTAAATTCCAGAATCAATACTGTCACCAAAATATACAAAAACTCATTTCAAATACCTCTCAGGAGGAAGACAGTAATAGCTGGTATTCTTGTAATGCATCTCAAAGTCTACCTCAACAAGGATGACCTGTCATCTAACTCACTGTGTAATTTGTACACATGGTGGCAGGTAGCACGCAGGTCTTTTCAGAAGGGAAAAAATATAGAACTTTAAATTTAGATTAACTACAAACAGTCTATAAAAGTGGTGCACCCTTTATTGGTGTTTATACTATCTGACTTTTAAAAATAAGCACTAGGCTGAGTTATGATAAGGTAGGCAAAATGCTTCTCCCACATGATTAATATTTAAACAGGCAATATTTTTTTTCCTAAATGCTATTAGAAAAGAGGAAATGAAAGAACCTTGGTTTGAACACAAATAGAAAAAGTCTTTCATGAACATTTTATAATTTAAGGGGTCCATTTAGTGAGTTACCAGTGCTTACCACCTTGGTATCTCAAAGTTCAGGAAGTCTGAACAAAGAAGGCAAAACAAAGCCAATTAACCTAAGCATTTGTACCTCTCTTTCCTTGTAGTAGAGATTTTACTTTAACTATAGAGAAGGAAACAACCATTTAAATAATTTCAGATATTCGTTCTACACAGGTAATGGTCAATTGAAGTAATCCAAAGCCAAACTGAATTCTGCAGATTTTTGGTCAAGTCTATAAACAGTTATGTCATAAAATGATCAATTGATTTTGACAAGGGCATCTACAAACAGTGCCTGAATAACTAAGTAAGCATATGGGGAGAAAATGAATCTCACTCCATAACTTATACCATAAGCAAAACTAATTCAAGATAGATCATAAACCTAAACATAAAAGCTAAAATTAAAAGTGTCTAGAAGAAAAGGTAGCAGAATATCTCCATGAACTTTGGGTGGTTATATATTTCTTAGAGAATTCAGAAAAAGCATAGAGATAACATTGAGAAATTGGACTGCCATATAGTTAAGGCTGCTTATCAAAAGATATTGTTAATCAGATGAAAAAGTCAATCACAGATTGGGACAAAAATATTCTCAATATATTGTTGTTTTGCCTCCCATGGATTTGTCACCCCTTTTCCCCTGGGTGACGGAGCACCAAAGATTACTCAGAGCCCATATCTTCTGAGCAGTGAGAAGCCCTGAAAAGGGGTTAATCTCCTGGAACCCTCAAGATAGAGGCATTCCTTCCATTTGGGAAATTTACCCCAAATTGGTGTTCTCTTCCCACATTTATTCTCCAGACGAGGAAGTTACAGGAAGAGAACATAGGTGGGGTTTTTGCTAAGTACAGTTTAACAAGTTTAACAATAGAATCAGGTAACATCCAGTAAGAAAAGCAAGGTGACATTCCATAATGCAATTTTCAAGAAGTTATGTTGATCTGCCAACAAAAGCTTGATCTTAGCAAACATTCTCTTCTTATAGCAATTTGTCAGTATCTACATATCAATCAGTAACCTGTCTGTCTTTGAGCCAGCAACCTTGCTGTGTTACAATTCTTTATCTTGCAGCAGAGACTATAGCCTGGGGAAAATTTCCTGTCCTTCACAAGGTCAATATTTGAAACTGCAAGGCTTTGGAAAACCAGGCCCTGTGAAGTACATTTGCTTTATGCATACTCCACAATATATAAATCTGACAAAGGACTCATAACCGGAATATATTAAAGATGATTATAAATCAATTTTCAAGAGACAGTCGACCTAGTAAAAAATAGTCAAAAGTTTTGAACAGATACTCCATAAAAGAAGATATATAAAGAAGTGTATAACAAGTTCTCAAGATTATTAATCACGAGGAAAATAAAATTAAAACCACAATGAGATACTACTGCACAACCACTAAAATTAAAAAGACAGAGAACATTAAGTTGAGGACAAGAAGCAATGGGAATGCTCGTACTTACCATTTTGGATAGCTGGTAAATATAAACTACAGAATTCTACTCCTAGGTATTTCTACAACAGAAATGGCAACATATGCCACAAAAAGACTTGTCTGTGAATGTTTATAGAAGCCATATTCATAATAGCCCAAAGCAGGAGACAAGCCAAATGTCCCTCAAGCAGTGAATGGATGAATTGTGGCATAGTCACACAATGGAATACTACTCAGCAATTTAAAACAACAGCAAAAATGAACTTAACTGACTAGTTCAACAGCATGGATGAAATAGAAAAACAGCAAGTAAAGTGAAAGAAGCCAGACACGGAAGAGCAAATACTATATGTATGATTTCATTTACAGGAATTTATATGAATTTCAAGAACAGGCAAAATTAACTCCGATAATGGAATTTAGAACAGAGGTTGTCTTGAGTGCAGAGAGAATATTAGCTGGAGCAGTTCAAAAAGGGTCTTTCTGGGGTCATGGAAATGTTTCCTATTTTGATAGAGATGTTTGTCACACAGGTGGATACAGTTGTGAAAACTCATCAAACTGTACTTAAGATCTGTGCATTTCACATGTAAAATTTACTTCAATTTATAATAAAGGAAAAAAGAGAACAAAACACATGCACTCAAAATGAAAAAAACATGTTCTGCAAGAATATACATAAAAATGGGGAGGGGGGCAATGACTTATACTGAGATGCAAGGAGCAGTCTTGGCCACAGGGTTGAATGATTTCCTCTTGCGCTATATTTGGTTTTTCATTCATTTTTTGAGAGTGAGACCGTAAGTTTATTTGGAGAAAAGAAAAAAAGGAGTGGGGAATGGGATTAAAAGAAACAGAAAAGGAGCTTTCTGTGGGCATGCTATTAACATGCCATAGATTGTGGAGTATGAAGAAATCAACACTGTACATCTCAGTTACCATCTCTCCATTTGTGCATCATCCTGCAGACACGTGTTGAAATCTTTGATGGCCCCTTTCCTAGTTTCATCATTTATGAGAGTCTATATATTTCTAAGAAAATTTTTGTTACTTTCTTTAATATCATGGATGTGATCTGAGATAGAAGACAATGTATCATTAAGTGACCTTTAATAATCATTTCTAAATTTGGCATTGTCGAAAAAAATTTCTGCAATTTGAATGATAAATTGTACAACTACACTTATACAAATATATCCCAGAAACTGGATCAAGACTGAACTGAGATGGAATTGCCAAGGCCTCTCTGTTCATTGCTTCATGTCACGCTGGTGTTTTTTCCCCTAGGTAATTGCTTTTATCATATGTGTATCCATTTGTGGCCACTAGATGGGTCTCTACTCAAAAACACTGGCTTTGCTCCTTTCTCCTACAATGCTAGGTAATTATGTTAGCTTTAACCTGTTCTCTTCCTTCCAAAATGTGTGTTGACTTTTCATGGGTACGCTAAGAACAAAAGTAGTAATTCCAAGTACCTAACACTTGAACAAAAAATTTGCTATTTTAAATAAAGGGAACATTTGTTATTGCAGGAATTCTCCACTGGGTCCGTCATAGAAAGGGTCCCAGCCACGAGTTCAGGAAAATGTGCAACCCCTCCCTCCCTCCCTCTGTCTGTTTCTCTCTCCCTTTCCCATTTCCTTCCTTCTTTCCTTCCTTCCTTCCTTCCTTAGCACCTTATTTTTTTGTTTCCTCACTTCTTTGGCACTCTGAAGCTTTGCCTCCAGAATGTACACAAGTAAAAGAAACTAGAAGCTTGCATGCTGGGGGGTGGGGGGTGGATGACAGTTTCTGACCTGGCAACTCTAGCAATCTTCCTCACTTGTTTTCCTTCTGCGGTGCATGCAGAGTGGGAATGCTGCCCATTCCTCGGTTGCTCCTTGATGTCGTCTAGCAGGTGAAGCAATCGCTCCCCCAGTCACTTACCCACAGGAAGTGTTGGAGAAATCAGGGCCCACTTGCAGTTCAAGTAAAGGGAAATCTGAGTTGAGCACTTCAATCATACATTTACTGGGACTGCCCATTGGCTCTGCTAACAAACTCTGTCTCACTTTATCTGTAGAGAAAGGATAATACTTTTACCTACTTCACCTGTGTGTGTGTGTGTGTGTGTGTGTGTTTAGGATTAAATGATTAAATCATTTAGAATCATATCTCAGACATGGTATGTGATCAATAAATGTTAGCACTAATAATACTAACGACGCCCATTGGCTCTGCTAACAAACTCTGTCTCACTTTATCTGTAGAGAAAGGATAATACTTTTACCTACTTCATCTGTGTGTGTGTGTGCGTGTGTGTGTTTAGGATTAAATCACTTAGAATCATATCTCAGACATGGTATGTGATCAATAAATGTTAGCACTAATAATACTAACGATTACTATTATTAACACAAACAAACATAAACTTAAGAGTCAAGATTAACAAGGAGCAGATGAGATGAGTTATAGTTGTGCTTTATCTTGAAACTTTGTGTTAAAATCGCTTTGGACTGAGAGCTAGGGTCTTGTCCATGGTTAGAAAGGTTGGCTTACCAGGGCAAAATGCACACTGAAAGCATGTACCCAGGCATTTTCAGTGACTCCTTGAAAATTTTCAAAGCTTCCTTGGGCCTTTGGGGAGAAAGGAGGTGACGGAGGAGGGAACAGGAAAGACATGAACACTAAATATTTGCAAAATTCTTGGTGACCAGTACCTAAATTCAAGATTATCCTTTAAAGTCGTAGAGAGAGATACATTTAAAGATATAGACTTCGATCTTGGGAAAATAACAGATGGAGGCTTTCCAAAATTAAACTCCTTCTGTGGAGAGAAGGGCTGTGACTTAGAGCATGTTTAAAGGTGGGCAGTGTCTACACTGCTTTGTTTTGTTTCAGAATGTCTCAATCTAAAATAGTAAAGATCCTATTGTCCGGCTTCCAGATGGTATGTAATTGCCTAAAACTTTGAAGTGCTTTTTATCCTGGAATAACATCCTCCCTGTGTGGGAAGATATGGCTATTTCCAGAAGGACTTACAGCAAATGAAGAAATCATGGCCTTGTCCTGGAATTGGTCTTTTAGTTACATTTCCAGAACAAGAAGAAAAGTAAACTTAAAATATTATAAAGATGTGACACTGTCCTTACACAGCCATAAACTGTCGTTATACATATGGTTTCTTAAATAACATTCTCTATCTTCATGAGAGATTACTTGTAAGATGTGGGAGTATCGGAATAGAAAGGGGGAATCTTGGGTTGTTTTCATCACATAACGAATCATGGTTGGAAATGATAACTAATATTCTAGGCAGACACACTGTACTATTTCTGAAAATCACTTTTTTTGCTTAAGGCTTCATTTTCAGATTTTCAGAAATCGCAGATTTAAGTTTGTGTAAAACATTCTGCTTTGTTCCTAAACCCTGAGGACTTCATTTAATTGTTCTCAAAAGTTTGCAACAATGTCTGTCTTGCTAGGTCTAGTGGAGAGTGCTCATTCCTGATGTATACAACATATCTAAAGATTTTGACACTGTGAGTCATTTATTCCAAAAAAATTCTTGCTTTGACTTTATGAGATTCTTCTAGTCTTCTTACTTCTTTTTTGGATTTTGTATCTTAAGTTTCCTATATGACTTCTCTCTCTCAGGTTGTAGAATTTGAGGTGACAAAAAATTCACTAGAGGGATTCAATAGCAGTTTTGAACTTGCAGAAACCAGAATCAGCAAACATAAAGACAGATTGCAATTAAGATTATTTAGTCTGAGCAAAAGAAAAAAGAAATTTTAAGGCATGAACAGGGCCTCGGGGATCTATGGGATACCATCAGTGCATCAATGTAATGGGAGTCTCAGAGAGAGCATAGAAAGAAAGAGGAAGAAAAAATATTGAAGAAATAATGGCTGAAAATGTCCCAAATTTGATGAAAAACATTAACCTGCACATGCAAGTAGGATAAACTGAAAGAGATCCACATTTAGACAAATCATAGTCAAACTTTCAAAAGCCAGAGAAAAAGAGTATCTTGAAAGTTTCAAGAGAAAAGCAGCTTATCATGTACAAAGTCTCCTACATAAGATCAATAGCTGACTTCTTATCAGAAACCATGGAGGCCAGAGGCTGTGGGATAACATTTTCAAAGTGTTGAACAAAAAGACTGTCAACCAAGAATTTGATATTGAGCAATATTATCATTCAAAGAAAGGAAAAATTAGGACATTCCCAGATAACCAAAAGCCAAGAGAATTTTTTAGTATCAAGCCTACCCTATGAGAAATACCAAAGGGAATACTTCAGGTTGAAAGGAAAGAAAACTAGACAGTAACTCAAATCCACACAAAAATATAAAGAGCACTGGCAATGGCAACTGTATTAGTCCAATTCTGTTGCTTATAACAGAATACCTGGAACTGGGCAATTTATAAAGAGATAAAATTTATTTCCTATAGTTTGCAGACTGGGAAATCCACAGTCCAGGGGGCACATCTGGTGAGGACCTTCTAGGTGGTGGCTCTACCGAGATGCAGGGTATCACGTGGCAAATGGGCTGAGCAAGGGAGAGCTAACCGCCTCATTGCTCTCCTTTTAAAGCCATCAGAACCATACCCATTACCATCCATTAAACCATCAATTTATTCCCATGAATGGATCAATCCATTCAAGAGGGCACAGTCCTCACAATCTAATCACCTCTTTAAGGCCCCACCTTTCAAATACTGTAATAGAATTTCCCATCCTCTTAACACTGTTATACTGGGGATTAAGTTTCCAATGAATGAACATTTGGGGGACACATTTAACCCATAGCATTAACTATACATGTTAATATAAAGAACAGTATAAATACAGTTTTGTTTGTAACTTTCTTCTTCTCCTATCTGATATGACAATAAGAGGCACAGCCATATGGCTGACCAGAGTCATCTGGTGCTTGTCCTCCCCCCGCCACACACAAAAAGAGACAAAAACAGCAAATAAACAACTATATTTTGACCAGAATGATGGAAGAAGTATGCTGCAGAGCATCAGGGGACTGAGAAAATACTTGTAGAACACGGAAAACCAGGATAGCACCATAGCAGGCAGAGCAAGGCATCCCACCTCTGCCTCACTGTCTCCCCACAGGGACCAGCTCAGAGTCAGAAGGTAAGCTGTAAAAACCTCACCTGTTTCCACAACTGTCACAATCACCAGCAATCTCTGCCACAAGAGAGTCCCCAAGTCCTCCCAGGCCCCAAAACCAGTTTGGAGAGTAGCTGGGAGTTTGTGCAGCTGCACAGCCTCATAGTGGAAGCCCAGGGAGAGCAACCCCAAGCCTCCCTACCTAAGCAGCCATGGCACAGTACCATCTTGAAACCCAGCCTGCTGCTAGAGTGCCTCCTGCCCTGGGGCCAGAAAAAACTGACTCCCTTCATCCTCAGGCCCCACCTTCATTCTACCATGTTCACATGGGCACTGGTAGGACAATGACCCAGGTGTCTGGAGCCTAAGCCAGACAGAAAGACAAAGACCCCATCATTGAACTTACATGGTACCCCTTCCTCTTAAGAGAACAGGCAGACTTGTTCAGAGAGGAAGCCACCAATAAGCAATGGGACACCACAGTCACATGCACCCACCCTGCACAACCCAATGGCCCACTGAGCCCACGGGTGCTTGTACCAGCCTGACAGTCAGTCCATCAGTACCTTCACCTCCCCCGTGGCTCTCCAAAGAGCCACTGGGCCATGCTGCACTAGTGTACACCTGCTCCTTGACCGACAGTGATTAGGCAGTGGCTTTGTGTCTCCATGGCAGGCTTCTACAGAGCTTCAAAAGTATAAGAAATAACAGCAAAAATAGACAAGTGGTATTACATCAACCTAAAAAGCTTTTGCACAATCAAGGAAATGCTTAACAGGATGAAGAGACAACTGATAGAATGGGAGAAAATATTTGCAAACTATACATCCGACAAGGGGTTCATATCAAGAATATATAAGGAACTTAAACAACTCAACAGCAAAAAGCAAATAACCCAATTGAGAAATGGGTTAAGATCTTAATAGACACTTCTCAAAAGAAGACATCCAAATGGCTAACAGGTATATGAAGAAATCCTCAACATCCCTAATCATCGAGAAAATGCAAATCAAAACAATGAGATGCCACCTCACTACAGTTAGAATGGCTATTATCAAAAAGACAAAAGAAACTAAGCATTGGTGAAGATGTGGAGAAAAAGGACTGCACACTGCTGGTGGGAGTATAAACTAGTATAGCCATATGGAAAATAGTATGGGGTTTCCTCAGAAAATTAAAAATAAAACTACCATTTGATCTAGCAATCCCTTTACTGGATATATACCTAAAGGAAATGAGATCAGTATGTTGAAGGGATATCTGCACTCCCATGTTTATTGCAGCGCAATTTACAATAGCCAAGATACATAATAAACCAAAGTGTCCAACAGTGGGTAAATGGTATATACGCACAATGGAATACTATTCAGCCATAAAAAAGAATGAAATTCTGTCATTTGTGGCAACATGGATGAACTTACAGGTAATTATGTTAAGTGAAGTAAGCCAGGCATAGAAAGACAAATACCACATAATCTCATTTGTATGTGTATACTTAACAACAACAACAAAAAAAAGTTGATATTATAGAGGCAGAGAGTAAAACAGTGGTTACCAGAGACTGGGGAATTAGATAGGAAAAATAAGTTCTGGTGTTCGATTGCACAGGAGGATGACTATGTTTAACAGTTAATTTTGTGCTCTGCAGACCCCTGCAGAGCACTAAAGCCCAGGATGGCACCCTAGAGAGAACAGAGAGGCACACAGTCTCAGAAGTGAAGATTTTGCCACCAGGATTGGCACAGAGGGACTTTCCCTTGCAGGGAAAAAGTAGAAATATAGCCAACTCCAATCCCCATCCTCACCAGAAAAGCCTGCAGTTCCTACTGCAGGAAGATCTCAGAGCCTATGCAAACCCAGAGCCAAGTGTGGGGAAATTCCTAGAATACACACACTGCATTGCTCTGGAATAGAAGCACAGCAGGGTACTCCCCACTCCCCACCCTCATGACCCAAAGCAATGCACTACCTCACCATCTTGAAACCAGAGGAACTGTGGGAGCATGCTCTGCCCTGTGGCCAGTAGCCACTGCTCTTCCCTAAGCTTAAGGTTCTGCCATCATCCCAACACACTCACAGGAAGGGCTACAATGCCCTGATTCTGATGGCTTGAAGCCTGGTACCAGGAGTGGCGGTGACCCCAGTCCTGCACATCTAGGAAGCTAATCCCAGGCCTGCTCAACTGATGCACCCCCACGTCCCAGGCCAAAGATCAGACAGGCAGCTCTCCTCTCCTACCAGTAAACTGAGTTTTGTGTGTCCAAGCTCCCAAACTGAAACCCAATGGGTCCCTGTCCTAATGAACACACCACCAGGTCATCAAGGAAAAGGACAGCCACACCCTCCTGCAGAAGCAGCCAGGAAGTTTCACTTTCATCAGTCCCACCTAGAAGCCTTGCCCACTGCCCAAAAAAGTAGTTGGGTGGGCCCCCTCTCTTCAGCCCTGCTTAGCAGCCTAGGCCACCACCTGAGAAGTGGCTCAGCAGCAACACCCTTGGCAGACCTACTCCCAAACCACCAAGGGAAGCAAAACCCTGCACCTGATTCTGAGTAGTGGTGCAGCAGAGTGAATGGGCTCCAAGAAGCTATGCCCAGCTAACCAAGCTAAAGTATGCCCAGGCCTTCAACACAGAGAAGCAACCCAGCTGTTATGCCCCTGGTGGGCCCACCCATGAATCTTTGAGCCATAACACACACATGCATTCACATGAGAAACAGAATGGCTGGCGTGCCCCTGACAGACCTCCCCTGGTCACAGAATCAGCCTGGTGACCCTGCCACTGGTGAACCTGTCCCAGAATTCCTGACATGCTAGATGCCCACACCCCCAGCCTGAAAATCAGTCCAGCAAACCCATCCCCAATGAGCCAGCTTCCAAGATGACTAACCCACAGTGAGCACATGCATACCCACAGCCTGAGGACCAACACAACAAGTCAACCCCTAGCAAAGCTGTGCCACTGCCACCTCAAAACACCTAAGCATAGGTCATGGAGGCATATGCAGTCATAGTGAAAGTGGATTACAGATGAAGAAACTACACAGAGGGCACACTACTGTACCCATCCAGAACAAAACCATTTTACTCTACCCAGTTGACACCCAAGGATGCAGTTGCAGGTTAAAGTCCTTTCCCACACAGGCCACTGAACAAAATTAAAAGAGGTGACTGTCCCAACAGAAGCACAGATATCAGCACAGAATAACAAGAAACATAAAAAACAAGGTAACATGACACCACCAAAGAAAATAATGTTCCAATAAATGATCCCAAGAATTGGAAATTGCTGACTTGCCAGAAAAAGAATTGAAATTAATAATCTTAATGAAACTCACTAAAATACAGGAGAATACAGATGAACAATTCAACAATATCAGAAAAACAATTCACAATCTGGATGAGAAATTTAACATTTCTTTTAGATATATATATCATTTGAAAAATCAAACAGAAACAGGAATTAAAGAATTTACTGAATAAAATAAAAAATACATTTCAGTGTTTCAACAACGGACTAGAATATACAGAAGAAAGAATGTCTGATCTTGAAAACTGCTGTTTTGAAATATCTAGGAAGACAAAAAAAGAAAAAAAGAATGGACAAGCCTATGAGATTTATGGAATGATATTAAGTGAACAAA
>NW_007728156.1:24763-25961 GCF_000696425.1 Galeopterus variegatus | reverse complement strand
AAAACAAGGTAACATGACACCACCAAAGAAAATAATGTTCCAATAAATGATCCCAAGAATTAGAAATTGCTGACTTGCCAGAAAAAGAATTGAAATAATCTTAATGAAACTCACTAAAATACAGGAGAATACAGATGAACAATTCAACAATATCAGAAAAACAATTCACAATCTAGATGAGAAATTTAACATTTGTTTTAGATATATATCATTTGAAAAATCAAACAGAAACAGGAATTAAAGAATTTACTGAATAAAATAAAAAATACATTTCAGTGTTTCAACAATGGACTAGATTATACAGAAGAAAGAATGTCTGATCTTGAAAACTGCTGTTTTGAAATATCCAGGAAGACGAAAAAAGAAAAAAAGAATGGACAAGCCTATGAGATTTATGGAATGATATTAAGTGAACAAATATTTGAATTGTGAGCACTCCAGTAAAACAAAGATATTGAAAATGTATTTAATCAAATAAAAGCTAAAAACTTTATTAGTCTTGATTATGGGCAAATATTCAAATCCAGGAAGCTCAAAAGTTCCAAAATAGATTCAACCCTGAAAGGTCTTCTCCAAGACATATTGTAGTCAAACTGTCAAATAATTTTTGACAAAAAGAGAATTCTAAAAACAATTAGAAAAGCATCAAATCACTTATAAGGGAATCCCCATTAGAGTAACAGCAGACTTCTCAGCAGAAATCCTACAGGTCAGAAAGAATGGAATGATATATTCGAAGTACTGAAAGAAAAAAAACTGCCAGCCAAGATTATATCCAACAAAGCCATCCTTCAGAAATGAAGGAGAAATAAACTCTTTCTCAGACAAGCAAAAATCAAGAGAATTATCACCACTAGTTCAACATTACAAGAAATTCTTAGGGGAGTCCTACATCTAGAAGAAAAAAAATGATATCAACTATCATGAAAACACCCCAAAATATAAAACCTACTGGTAGAATAGATTCACAAATTAGAAATAGAAAGGAATGTCAAATTTTATCAATACAGAAAACCACCAAACTGCAAGGATAAACATTGAGAGAAAGAAAGAAATAAAGGATACGCAAAACAATCAGATAACAACCAACAAAATGACAGGAGTAAGACCTCCTATATCAGTAATAACCTTGATTGTAAATGGATTATAAATGCCCTAATTACAAGACATAGAGTGGCTGAATAGATTAAAAAAAAAA
>NW_007728156.1:21391-24234 GCF_000696425.1 Galeopterus variegatus | reverse complement strand
GAGAGAAAGAAAGAAATAAAGGATACGCAAAACAATCAGATAACAACCAACAAAATGACAGGAGTAAGACCTCCTATATCAGTAATAACCTTGATTGTAAATGGATTATAAATGCCCTAATTACAAGACATAGAGTGGCTGAATAGATTAAAAAAAAAAGACCCATCCATATGCTGCCTACAAGAAATACACCTCACCTACAAAGACACAGGTAGACTGAAAGTAAAGAGATAAAAAAAGATACTCCACACAAATGGAAAACAAAAGTAAGCAGGAGTAGCTATTTTTATATTAGAGGAAATAGACTTAAATACAAATCTGTACTAAAAGACAAAGAAGAGCATTATATAATGATAAAGGGATCAATACAACAAGAAGATATAATAATCATAAATACATATGCACCCTACACTGGAGCACCCATATTTATAAAGCAAATATTATCAGATCTAAAGGGAGATATAGATTCCAATGCAATAATAGTTGGGGACTTTAACACCCCACTCTAAGCATTGCACAGATAGATCATCAAGACAGAAAAAGAACAAAGAAATCATGGATTTAAACAGCTCCATAGATCAGATGGACAGAACAAACATTTACAGAGCAATTCATCCAATGGCTGCAGTATACACATTCTTTTCATCAACTCATGGATCATTCTTCAGGATTGACCATATGCTAGGACACAAAATTAGTCTCAACAAGTTCAAAAACATTGAAAGTTCATGTCCTTCTCAGACACAAATGCATTTATTTCATCCTCATAGCCCCAAAGTCTTAACTCATTCCAGCACCAACTCAACAGTCCCAAGTCCATAGTCTCATCTATCAGCCTACTAAATCAAAACAAGTTATCTACTTCCAAGATACAATGGTGGAACAACCATAGGGTACATATTCCCATTCAAAAGGGAGAAATAGGCCAAAAGAAAGGGTTAACAGGTCTTAAGCAAGTTTGAAACCCAGCAGGGCAAGCATTAAATATTAAAGCTGGTGAATAATCCCTTGATTATATGTTTGGTGTCCTCTACACACTGGTTCAGGACTTGGGCCTCCCCTCTAAGTCATTGGGCAGCCTGGCTCCTATGGCTTTCCTGGGCTCAGCCAACACTTCAGCACTCCCAGCCTGGCATTGCATGCTGGTAACTCTATAACTCCGTGGTCTTGTGGTGGTCCCACTCTTATGGCTCCACTCGGCATGGCCCTGGTGAGGCTCCTTTGCTGCACCTCTGATCCCACATATCCACTTGGCATTGATCTAGTGAAGGCCTTCTGTGGTGACTCTGCCCACATGTTAAATCTCTTCCTGGGCTCCCAGGCTCTTCCATACATTTTTGCAATTGGGATGGGGGTTGCGATGCTTCCACAGCTCTGGCATTCTGTGAGCCTGCAGACTTAACACCAGATGGACAGCACCAAGGTTTCTGACTTGTGTCTTCCAAAGCAGCAGGTCCAGCAGCACTTGGTACCAATTTAGCCATGGCTGGAGCAGTCAAAGAGCACTGTGCTGGAATGCAGGAAGCAGCTTCCTGAGGTAGCCCTGAGCAGTGAAGTCATGGAAGGCACCCCAAGCCTGTTTCCCAAAACCATTCCATCTTCCTAGGTCTCTGGGCCTGTGATGGAAGGGGCTCGGAGATCTCTGAAGTGACTTGAAGGTCCTTTTCCCATTCTCTCGATATTCCTTTCCTTCTGTACTAATCTTCTTAAAAGACAGTTGCTGGGCTACACCCTTGATTTCCCCTCCCAAACATACCTTTTCTCTCTTACATGGCCAGGTTGAGAGTTTTCCAATATTTTACCCTCTGCTTCCCTTTTAATTATACATTCTAATTTTACATCATGCTTTTGCTGCTGTAAATCAGCATAAGATCTTATAAGTAGCCACGGAGCTGCCTGAATGCTTTGCCACTTGGGAGTTTCTTCTGCCAAATACCGGCGTTCATCAATTTTAAGTTCCACATTCCATAAAGCCCTTGGGCATGAACAGAATGCAGCCAAGTTCTTCATAATTCTATAATAAGGGTGACTTTTGCTCCAATTCCCAATAAGATTTTCATCAATTCCATGTGAGACTCCCTCAGAATGGCATTCTGGTCACTGTCATTTAACCAATCACGAAGAAGTTTCAAACTTTCCCTGGTCTTTTTGTCTTCTAAGCCCTCGCCAGAATCTAGCTTTTTTTCTAGCCTGCTCCTCCAAATTCTTCCAGCCTCTGCCCATTACCTAGTTCCAAAGCTGCTCCCACGTTTTCAGGAATTCATTATAAGCAACACCCCACTTCTTGGCACCAATTTTCTGTGTTACTCTGTTCCTGTTGCTCATATCAGAATACCTGAAACTAAGTGTATTAGCCCATTTCTGTTGCTTATAACACAATACACAGAACTAGGTAATTTATAAAAAAAAAAAAAAAAAAGACAAACAAAAAAGAAAGAAAGAAACTTATTGCTTACAGTTTTGGAGGCTGGGAAGTCCAAAGTCTGGGGAACATATGTAGTGAGGACCTTGGTGGTAGTGACAGTGACCCAGGGATCTCACATGGCAGAAATGGTGGAACAGAGAGTTCCTCATGCACTCTCCTTGTATAGCCCTCAGAACCATGCCCCTGACCACCATTATTAATCCATTCAGTACAGCACGGTCCTACAATTCAATCACCTCTTCAAGGCCCCAGCTTTCAATCACCATAATAGTATTTCTCACCTTTAACAGCTACTGTGGGGATTAAGTTTTCTTTTGGGGGGGATGGAGGGACATTGAGCCCAAGGCATTTCACCCGTGGCCCCCAAATATTCATGTCCTTTTCATATACAAATGCATTAAGTTCATCCCCAAAGTCT
>NW_007728156.1:18200-21267 GCF_000696425.1 Galeopterus variegatus | reverse complement strand
TCCCAGCATTCAATCACCATAATAGTATTTCTCACTTTTAACAGCTACTGTGGGGATTAAGTTTTCTTTTGGGGGGGATGGAGGGACATTGAGCCCAAGGCATTTCACCTGTGGCCCCCAAATATTCATGTCCTTTTCATATACAAATGCATTAAGTTCATCCCCAAAGTCTTAACTTGTTTCAACTCAAAATCCAAAGTTTAAAGTCCCATCTGTGAAATCAAAACAAGTTATCTACTTCCAAGCTACAGTGGTGGAACAATCATAGGATGCATATTTTTATTCAAAAAGGGAATAATAGGCAAAAAGAAAGGGGAAACAGGTTCTAAGCAAGTTCAAAACCCAGCAGGACAGACATTAAATCTCAAAGCTGGTGAATCGTGTAACCTCACTCCATGTTCAACATTTTCTGCATGCTGATGTGGGGGTTGTGTCCCAAAGTCTTTAGTCAGCTCCACATCTATGGCTTTCCTGGTTGAGGCCATGCTTCACCTCTCACAGGGTGGCATTGTTTACTGGTAGCTCCACAATTCTTGGTTCTCCATAGTGGTCCCATTCCCATGGCTCCATTAGGCATGGCGCTGATGGGGTTTCTCTGCTGCAACTCCAACCCCATGTATCCACTTGGCATTGCTCTAGCAAAGGCTCTATGTGGAGACTCCACCACTGCAACAGATCTGTTCATAGGCCTCCAGGATTTTCCATACATCCTCTGAAATCAGTGTGAAGGCTCCCAAGCCTTCCCAGCTCTGGCATTCTGTGAGCCTTCAAACCTAACACCACATGGACTCTGCCAAGTCTTCTGGCTTGTATTTTCCAAAGCTATAGGTCCAGACACACCTGGGGCTAATTAAGCCACAGTTGGAACAGCTGAAGCAGCTGGGGTGCTGGTGTGGGGAGCAGCATCCCAAAGTGGCCCTAGGCAGCGAGCCCTTGGAGGGTGCCTCGGGCAACTTCCCAAGGCTATTCTGTCTCCCTAGGCCTCTAGGCCTGTAATGGAAGGGTTGACCCCAGAGCATTCTACAGTGCTTTCAGGGTCTTCTTGTATTCTCTTGATAATCCCTTTCTTTTGCACTGATTTTCTTATCACCATTGCACTTTTCTCCTGAAAATGCTCTGTGCTTCTCTACAATATGGCCAGGCTACAAATTTTCCAAATCTTTGTGCTCTGCTTCCCTTTAATTATACATTCTGGCTTTACATCATGCCTTTTCTGCCATGACTCAGCATAAGTTGTTGCAAGTAGCCATGCAGCTTCCTGAATGTTTTGCTGCTTAGAAATTTTTTCCACCAAATACTCTGAGTCCGCACCTGTAAGTTATACATTCCATAATACTTTGGGGCATGAAAAAAATGCAGCCAAATTCCTTGCCAGATCATAGCAGAGATGATCTTTGCTCCAATTTTCAATATGTCCCTCCTCATTTATATCTGAGGTCTCCTCAATATGGCCTTTACTCTCCATATTTCTATCAGCATTCTCACCACCATTTAACAAATTTGTAAGAAGTTCCAAACTTTCCTATGTCTTTCTGTCTTCTTCTCCAACCTTTGCCTAACATCCAGTTCCAAAGCCAATTCTACATTTTCAAGTATTTGTTATAAGCAACACCCCACTTCTCTGGTCCCAATTTTCTGTATTAGTCCATTTCTGTTGCTTATAATAAAATATTGGAACTGGGTAATTTATGAAAAAATAAAGTTTATTTCTTACAGTTTCAGAGGCTAGGAAGTCCAAAGCCCAGGAAATACATATGGTGAGGGTCTTGGTGTTGGTGACAGTGACCCAGGAGCCTCACATAGCAGAAATGGTGGAGCAGAGAGAAACATAGTTCCTCATGCACTCTCTATTTAAAGTCCTCAGAACCACACCCCTGACCACCATTATTAATCCATTCACTGCAGCATGGTCCTATAATTCAATCACCTCTTCAAGGCCCTACCTTTCAATTACCATAATAGGATTTCCCACCCTCAACAGTTACAGTGGAGATTAAATTTGGGGGATACATTGACCCCAGAGTCTTGGTAACTGTTAAAGAAACAAAATTTATTTCTTAAAGTTTTTAAGACTGGGAACACCAAGGACCAGGGTGCACATTGGGTGAGGACCTTCCTCTGAGTGAGTACTCTCTACAGGGTCCTGTGGTGACCAGTATATTACATGGCAAGAGAATGACATGAACAAGTGAGCTAACCCCATTTGCTCTCCCTATAAAGCAACCAGAACCATGCCCATGACTACCCGTGAAACCATCAATCCATTACTCCATGAATGGATCGATCCATTCACAAAGACACAGTCCTCAAAATCCAATCACCTCTTAAAGGCCCCACCTTCCACTACCATATTGGGGGTTAAGTTCCAACATGATCTTGGGGGCACATTCAAACCACAGCAATAGTATATACATGCAATGGAATATTATTCATCATAAAAAGGAATGATGTACTATACTGACACATGCTACAGTGCAGATGAGCCTAGAAAACATTATTCTCAATGAAAGAAGCCAGACACCAAAGGTAACATATCAAATGCTTCTATTTATAAGAAATATTCAGCAGAGGTAAATCTATAGAAACAGAAAGCAGATTGGTGATTGCTGGTGGCTTGGGGAAGGTAGGAATAACTGCTTAATGGCTATCGGATTTTACTTTGGGTTAATGAAAATGTTTTTGATCTAGATAGAGTTTGTAATTATACAACATTATGAACATACTAGATGCCAATGAATTGTTCACTTTGAAGTGGTTAATTTTATATTATGTGAATTTTGCCTGTTTTTTTTTTTTAAAGGAGTATACACCATATCCATTTAATGGTATCAAGAAAACCGAACAGTAAAAGAATAATCTTTTTAACAAATGGTGCTGGAACAACTGGATACCCACATGCAAAAGATAAAAAGTTTGACCCCTAGTCCATGCCAAATGCAAAAATTAACTTAAAATGGATCACGGTCCTAAATATAAGAGCTAAAACTATAAAACTTTCAGAAAAAAATATAGTAATAAATCTTCTTGACTTTAGGCTAGGCAGTAGTTTTCTAGGTATGACATGAAA
>NW_007728156.1:16679-17979 GCF_000696425.1 Galeopterus variegatus | reverse complement strand
CAAAGTACTTGAATAGGTATTTCTGCAAAGAAGATATACCTATGGCTGATAAGCACATGAAAAGAGGCTCAACATCATTAGTCATTAGGAACATGCAAGTGAAAACCACAATGAGGTACCACGTCACACCCACGAGGATGCCTATGATTTTTTAAAAAGAAGAATTTTTTAAAAGAAGAAGAAAATGACAAGAATGTGGATAAATTGGAAGCCTCCATACATTGCTGGTGGGAAGGTAAAATGGTGCAGACATTGTGGAAAACAGTTTGGCTGTTCCTCAAAATGTTAACCGTGGAGTTACCACATGACCTAGCAATCTACTCCTAAGTATATACCTAAGAGAACTGAGAACAAATGTCCACACAGAAACTTGTGAATGAATATTCATAGCAACATTATTCATAATAGCCCAAAAAATATAAAAAGCCCATGTCCATCAACTGATGAGTAGATAAAAATAATTATGATACATCCATGCAATGGGATATTAGCCATAAAAAGGAATAAAGTATTGGTGAATGCTACAACATGTATAAACCTTGAAATCATTATTCTAATTGAAAGAAGGCAGACATAAAAGACTACATACTGTAAGATTCCACTTATATGAAAAGTGCAGAATAGATAAATTTGTAGATACAGAAAATAAATTGTTGATTGCCAGATGTTAGGGCCAACGGAGAACGGTGAATGACTGCTAATATGTATGGGGTTTCTTTGGGGGATAATTTCCATTAACAGTTATTAATAAAATTATTATTATATTAATAAAAAATAAATTATTAATGAAAGTGTTAATAGTATTAATAAAATTAATAATTTCATTAATAAAATCCTTAGCAATTTCCAATATTGTGAAATTAAGAGTGGTGATGGTTTCACAACTCTGTGACTACATTAAAAACTCCTGGGTTGTATGTTTTAAAAGGGTGAATTTTATGGTATATGAATTATATCTCAATAAATCTTTTATTTTAAAAAGTGGTCTAAAGATATGAACAGACACCTCATTAAAGAAGATATACATATGGCAAATAAGCATACAGAAAGATACTTAACATTTTTTTTCATTAGGGAAATGCAAATTAAAACAATAATAAGATACCACTACAGACTTATTAGAATAACTACAATTCTAAAACTGACAATACCAATTTCTGGTGAGGATACAAATACTAATTCTCATTCATGGACGGTGGAAATGCAAAATAGTACAGCCCCTTTGGAATACAGTGTGGTAGTGTCTCACAAAGTCAAACATAATCTCACCATATGATCCAGCAATCATACTACCAGGAAT
>NW_007728156.1:13810-15427 GCF_000696425.1 Galeopterus variegatus | reverse complement strand
ACCCACTAGCAAGCAGCACACCTAGCACCCAGATTTGGGTTTCTAATACCATTCTCCATTAAAAGGTATAAGAGCTCTTGATTCTAGAACTTGTACATACAAGATGAGTCTGGAGCATCAAGTAAGGACGGGCCCCAAAGAAAGAAAAACACCATGGTAGTGAGTGTGTAATGAAAAAACACAAAGTAAAATGTCTTTCCCTTTGCTGTTACTCAGCAGCAGCCAACACAGAAGACAGATTTCTGTGACCAAACATTTGGGGGTCTTCCCCACACACCAAGCAAGGAAGAAAGCTAACGAATTCTGCTGCAGACACCAGCTGGGTGTCCTCTAACTCAATTCTGACATTATCTACCTGGAGATCCTGTCAGATCCCATAGTGAAGCTTAGAACCCAAGACTGCTCCCCACTTGAGATGCCAATCACAAGGGACAGGTTTCTTTGCCTTTGCTTCTGCTGACTGGCTATAAATTGGGGTTCTCACAACCTCCTCCTTGGGTTCAATTAATTTGCTGAGAAGCTCATAGAATTCAGGGAAACACTCACTTAAGTTCATCCATTTATTATAAAGGATATTACAAAGGATATTGATATAATTTAGATATGTTTGTCCCCCCAACCTTGTGCCTCGAAAGATCATGATGAAATCTGTTCTCCAATGTGGCAGTGTTGGGAGGTGTTTGGGTCATGGTTGGGAGGGGCCTGCATGAATAGATTAATTTAATGTTCTCTCTGGGGAGGGGGGTTGTGAGTGGCTTCTCCCGCTATGAGTTCCCGCAAGAGCTGGTTGTGGTACCTTCCTCTCACCATGTGATCTTACACCAAACGACTGTCCTGCCATTTCCTGCCATGAGTAGAAGCAGCCTGAGGGCCATGCCAGATGCAGCTGTCCCAAAATTGTAAGTTAAATGAAACTTTTCTCTTTATAAATTACCCAGTCTCAGGTATTCTGTTATAGCAACACAAAAATGGACTAATACAGATATAGATAAAGAGATACATAAGGCGAGGTATGGGGAAGGGGCGTGGTGCTTCCATGCCCTTCCTGGGCTCACTCACCTCCCGGGTGGTTGTGGGGTGAGACTGNTGTAAATACTCTGAAGGAGGTGGAGAATAACTCCTCCTTATGGGTGGGCTGCACAGAGTGATTTTCTTATAAATGGTAAAAGGGGTGAGAACAAGCAACTTGTGGTGAATAAACCTGACAAAACTATTTTAGGCAAGTGACCAAGGTTAACATCATCAGGGACAAGTTATAGTGAGAGAATAACACTTTACCTCTACAGTCTTCCTCCCAAAAAATCCATAACCTGTTTAATTATGAGAATAACATCAAACAAACTCAAACTGAAGGACAGTCTACAAAATACCCAGCCATTAAGTGTTTTTCAAAACAATCAAGGTCATTAAAAACAAGGAAAGTCTGCAAAACTGTCACAGTCTGGAGGAGTCGAAGGAAACATGACAACTAAATATAATGTGGTATCCTGGATGAGATCTTGGAACAGAAAAAGGACACTAGGTAAAAACTGGAAATGTGAATAATGTGTGGACTTTAGATAATAATAACATATGAAGATTGGCTCTTTAATTGTGGCAAATGTACCATAGCTACAT
>NW_007728156.1:9269-12272 GCF_000696425.1 Galeopterus variegatus | reverse complement strand
ACAACACCAAGCCAAGGGTTGAGATCCCCTTACTGGTCATCTTTAAAAAAAAAAAAAGAATGTGGAGCAGGGACCACACACTTTAGCGATCTTGCCGGACTGGATGATTTTCCACACAACTGATTTGGTTGAAATGTGAAATTGTAGGGAAACTCCACTGAAGATTCTATGGCCTTGCTGGAGTTCATAAAAGGTAAGATTATATGGAATTAACTCTTCGCAGGAATTGAGATGCAATTGTTATCAAGAGGTGAAAATGAACATAATATCATATATGGAGATGGCAGGTTAGAGAGTTATAGGAGGGAATCATCTCAAAAGTTTCACTCTAGAAAAATACTTGGACAATTTTGACAAATCATGAAACTTGTTTTGTGGAAGAATAAATCTGTAAAAATGAAGTTATATATTATGCTCCCTTTACTCTCCCCATTTCTAGAGTTGGATATTCATGTATTTCTAGAGTTTATCCATTTCTAGAGTTGGAACATTGCTATTCAGTATAGTTTATAAGAACATAGAGTAGGAATTTCATTGTTCTGCTAGGAGAAAATTTCAAAGGTAGGAGAACATTTTTCAAAGGTGAGACATTTTGAATATGTGTCTATTCAAAGCCACTGGTTTGTTTAGTTTCAGTGTCTCCTGTGAATTTCACTAATTTCACAGGTTATTTGCCAGTGTTTAATCTTCAGGCTAAATCCAGATGCTACTTTCTTCCTGTACATTTTTCCTGAGGAACAACTTAAATTCTTTCTCCTCTCTATTTAATTGCTAGTAACTTAGCCACTGTTGAAAATGGTATGATAACTGATTTAATTATTTTTCATTATCATGATTAATAATTATTCAAAGTTTGCCCATTATGCAAGGCACCATATTAGGCATCTGATTTCTTCCATCCTCACCCAGGCACACGATGAATTGATATTTTGTTATTTTATAGAATAAACTTCAGCATAGAGTTTTTCAGTTAATCCTGAAGCTGAATTGAGAAAATGATGTTAAAATCAGGTTGACAAGAAGTAATGAAAATTCAAACATAGTCTTGTTTATATGTTAATATCATATATATTATGTTAATATATGATTAATATCATATATCATATGTTAAAATATCAAGTGAGCTTGATATTAAATTATAAAAAGTGATTTAATTTCCAATCATTACTGCAACTTCAAATCTTATTGGATCTATATTTTATGAACATTAGAATTAGGATTTTTCAAAAAGATATTATGGTGCTATAACCCTATTTCAGAACTACAAGTACATTCTTTTCAACTAAATTTGATTTGAACTGCCTAAATACATAAAGCTGCTATGCTTCTGCAAGAAAACTGTCAGTATTGGAAATTTGGTGACTTGCTTTCCTGTTAATATTTAAGTAAATACAACTTCTTTGGGGCCGGCCCGTGGCTCACTTCGGAGAATGCGGTGCTGATAACACCAAGGCCACGGGTTTGGATCCCTATATAGGGATGGCCTTGGCTCACTTGGGAGAACGTGGTGCTGACAACACCAAGTGAAGGGTTAAGATCCCCTCACTGGTCATCTTAAAAAAAAAAAAAAAATACAACTTCTTTTTAATTTGGAGATCTTATTCACAGCCTGGGTTTAAGGCAGATCTTCAAAATGAAAACATAATTGGAGAAATTATAATTTAATTTTAATATAAAATTGTCATTTCAACTCTGCTGAAGATCATGGATACGTATGGTGTTTTCTTCTGATGAATTGGTAGCAGAGTTATCAACAATATGTGATTTGGAGGAGGCTACCTGAATTATTACCTTTTTGGTTGCATATTTATTTCCAAAAAGAGTACTAAATGGCAAGCATATCCTTCTACAGTAATATCCAAAGTGATGTGGGTACTTTTAGGCCCCAATGATATTTACAGAAATTAGCTTGTCACAGGTACTGGGGAATTATCCCAAAGAAGCTCAAGTGGAATTGTCTGCCTCATTATTATCACTGACTGAGGTCCAGAGAAACCAATTTGTTTCTTGACATGATTCAGGGACTGAATGACTCACACCAAATTGAAGACCTGAGGGTAATGTGTGTGCTAATTCCAGAGATAAGCAAGGCTCTTAGTTCAAGGACAGCCTGTAGAAGTGGCTGACAAATCAAGACTATTAGTGAAGTTTAAATTATAAAGTCTGAGTTAAGAGCTGTGATTAAATACGGACCAGTCAGTCCCAATTAATCACTAAGTACGCTAGTGTTTCCCCGTGTTTCCTTCACTTATTCTGACAATAGTTATCTACTGAAGCTGCGGAAGGAATTTGCAGAGAAACCTAAACACTTACCATTTCAGGTTGGGAAGCTGGGTGAGTATGTGCAAGCTGTCAGAGGCCACAGCGTTTAGGCAGCAGCTACCTTAGGAACAACCCATGTGTCCAAAGAGAAGATGCTGCAACTGTCCCCCCACTCCCTGTTGTCCCCCTTTCACCCCCCACCACCAAATTGTGAAGACAACTGAAACTTTTAAAGATATCAGAAGTAAAGGAAATAATAAAACTAAAATAGGCAGAAATAGCATAGGCAAAATAGATCTCCAATACTTCCCTTCTCATTTTACTTTGAGAAACTCTGCTATTCCACCAATTTAGAAATGCATTCAGAAAAAATGGGATGCTATTTCTGGGGTATTCAAGAGCTGTTTCTGTGACAGTAATTATTTGAATCAATTTGCATGGCTCCTAATGTCTAATGGAGACTACAGTCTGCCAAGGGAATGAGCATTTTGATAAGAGGGAGTGTGGGAAGTAATTTTGGAGTCTGGGTCCCTTTGGAAGAAAGGACCTGAGTAGTAACAAAAATAATAGCTCAAGACAGCACAGAGAAGGTTGAGAAAAGAAGGTGGGAAAAACCAATGCCACAATACCAAATATTTTAATTTAGGCTTCTACTGTACTCAAGAAGGAGTGATGAAAAATAATTTACTCTCTCTCTTTCTCTCTTTTTACTTCAGCCTTTGTTCTTTGATGTCAACTCAG
>NW_007728156.1:5830-8997 GCF_000696425.1 Galeopterus variegatus | reverse complement strand
TAATTTACTCTCTCTCTTTCTCTCTTTTTACTTCAGCCTTTGTTCTTTGATGTCAACTCAGACAATAATGTTATGGATAAAATAAATGGTTGTTCTCTAACCTGGGACCATAAATAACAAAACTTTGGTGAAAAAAAGGTGATTTCCAAGCAACCAGTTCATATGTGAACTTAGGCCCACATTTTATGAGTACAGAGAGGGTTGGGTTGTCTGCATGTATTTCTCACAGGAAACTCCTTTACAAATAATTATTTCTCCTACTTTATGCTTATTTTACTCTCAGTGACTAATGGTGCTAAAGCAGATCAACTATTCTGCATGATTGCCACTCTCTGAGCTGGCATTTTGTGATTAGGGATGACCCGATGACAGATAATAAGGGCTCATCTCTGTCATTTGTGGAATCTGTATCTGAGGAAAGAGAAAAAGGAGGCAAGGGGAGTGAGATGCCCTTTTTAGATTTCAGAGGCAAATGTTACGAGAAATATCACCAAGCCAAGGGGGAGATTGCTTCTTCCCAACCCCAGAATTGGATGTTCCTGCAACTGAAAACAGTTCACAAATGGTCTATTCTTTCTAAATTATTGGTTCAGTTTTCAGTCTAGGAACAACATGAGAGAACTTGGATTTTTTTTTCTCAATTGCACTGAGCTTTTAATTTAAATTTTCTTATTTAAAATTATTTTTAGTTAATTAAATAAAATCAAAATTAATGGTAAGAAAGAGAACAATCCATAAAACAGTTGACAGAGTTTCTTAAAGTTAATTAAAAAAAAGACAAATATTATAGAATAGTTCAGTTTTCTGGAGTGAACAGACTCCAGAGTGTCTCCTAAAACAAAAAAAAAGGTGAGTTTGTCTTCTGAAATAAGATGGATAGTTGCAAAATATAAGTTTACTAATTATGTTACTAAATAATGCTTATGACTAGAATACTCTTAAACCCAATTCCACTACCTCTAAGTTTAAGGTGACCTTGAGATATCTCAGAGAGGAGTTGGATATACTTGTTTGGATCAATCGATGAAGACTCTTCAAAGCCATCAAAGGATGCTATTGATAAAAAGAATTACTATTAATTGAGTGTTAATTGAATATACTTAAGTAGAAGGAACTTTGTATTGAGAGGATAAGAGAATATACCCCCAAGAGTTGCCAATTCATTTATCCACACAGATTTGCTGAGCCTCCATGTTTGTGCATATGCTGGTGTTAGCAGTCATCAGAACACACACACACACACACACACACACACACACACACTAGGGGGTCTTCAAAAATTTCGTGGAAATATTTGCTTATTGTCAGTCTGTTTCCCTCTTTCCATCCCACTCAAATTTGAATTTCATCTCTGCCCAGTTTATTTACTGATGCATCTCAAAAGAGTTCCAGGCACTAAACAGGTTCCCAAGAGATATTGGTTAAGTGGAAGGCACTATGGTGAGAATGATGTTTCATCTGATTGTCTTTTGGAAATCAGCTCAAAGGATCTTTGTTGCCGGAGAGGACAGTAGGTGAAATGGAAGATGAGCAACAATTACTGTATTTGTACCTATAAGACTTCACTGTTAAAGGAATGCTGTGCAAAAACCTGAAGGAAGTGACAGAGAAAGACAGGTGGGTTTCTGAGGATAAGCAGCTCAGGCCAAGGAAATAGCACGAGCGAAATCTCAGAGGTGGGAGCGTGTTTGTTATTCCAGAGGAATTGCAAGGCATTCAAATATTGCTAATGTGCAGTGATCAAGAAGAAATTTGAAAGAAGATAACATGAATGTAGTAATAGAGTGCAGTACAGATTTTGTAGAACGGTATGATTTTTACTCTTATTCTCAGTGACATAGGAAGTTATTGACTAGTTTTGAGCAGATTGTTGCTATGATTCAATCATTCATCATTCATTCATTCATTCATTCATTCATTTTTCCAGCCTTAATTGGAAACATTATAGGTACCTGAGACTATTTTAGGTATTAAGCATATATCAGTAACCCAAGAGATAAACTGTCTAGCCATATTAGTGATTACAGTAATGATATAGAGGAGAGGGTATATTCTTGTATTTACTTTATGTATTTGTTTGTTTGTTTGTTTATTTAGCTGCTGCAGGAAATTGCCAAAAATTTACTGGCTTAAACAAGACAAACTTATCTTACACTTTGGAGGAGAGAAGTGTGTTACTGGGCTAAAATCAAAGTGTTGGCAGGGCTGTGTTTCTTTTTTGAAGCTCCAGGGTAAAATCCACTCCCTTCCCTCTTTCACTTTCTAAAGGCTGCCTTCTTTCCCTGGATCATGGTCTCCTTCCTATCTTCAAAGTCAGCAGTGTTGGGCCTAGTCTTTCTCACATAGCATCTCTATGGTTCTCTTTTCTGATTACTTCTTCCTCTTGTAAGGACCTTGTGATTACACTGGGCCCACTGGATAATCCAAAAATAATATCACTATTTTTAGGTCAGCTGATTAACAACCTTAATGCTACCTGCAATCTTAATTTTCCTTTGCTATATAACCTAATGTATTTACAGATTTGGGGAATTAGTGGGTAGATATCATTGGGGGGGCATTATTCTGGCTACAACGAGGAGGAAATAAATGTAATACAGTGATAACGAATTCATGGCGACTGCTCTGTTAAAAATAGATAGAAACGGGGAAGGCTGCAAGCCAAGGGACTAGTCACTGTGTAACTCACATTGTTACGTCTGTCAGCCACACAGTCGTCAACCACACAGCAGTGCTACACGTTTTATCCTTTCAAATCTGCAGTTAGGAACAGCGTTATCTTGTTTTAAAATATAAACTTTTAATGCTTTATCAAAATAGACTCAATACTTCAAATATATTAAGATTTAAATTGGTATATTTAATTTTGTCCTGCAGGTGAACATGGAAAAAGCATTAGAATACTTAAGAAAAAAATTTTTCATTTACATAATGATAATAAAAATAATTGTTTACAGAAAATTGTATTCACATAGTATAACAAATTCACTCACTATCACACTTGGAGTAAAATCCAAACACCTTATTCTTGTCTCTGGCGCTAGAAGTTCACTCTTGCCCATCCCTTTTTTCTTATCTTTCCACTTGTTGACTAAGTCTTCCACTGAGAAGACTTCCTTCTGCTCCTGAAACGTGCTGATATTCTTTCTGACAGTGGGAACACTCTT
>NW_007728156.1:2190-4942 GCF_000696425.1 Galeopterus variegatus | reverse complement strand
ATTAGCACAAAATAAATATGTTAATGAATGAGTGAATGAAGTAATATTAGAGTTCCCAAATGTCTGATATCCTAACTAGCTCAGTAGTTTGCCGTTATTGAGAATTTAATATCACATATGTACATATGTATATGTATATATATGTTGAGGACATTATTTATTTGGATGTTTTATGCTTTATATGTATGAATTTAAGGGGTTAACAAAAAACCTCTCTCTTCTCCACACCCATGTGTGAAGCCATATGAGAGAGAAACTCAGAAGTCAGGGAAATAGATGTCAATCAATATATTAAGTGCATTATTGATTAAAGGTCAGTTGGATGACCTGGCTTAGGCAAATGGTCAGATAGGCTAAAACTCCTTCTCACCTCTTGACCATATGCAGCCCATCTAAGGGAAGGGATTTGATCTTTGCTATAACTAAGCAGGGCTTTCAGCTTTCTAATAGATCAGCTCCTCACAATTCAGAAACAGAGGCCCACTAAACAGCTAACTCCCTCATCTTAACAATGAACAGGGACACGGATTCAAGAATGTTTCTCTAGTAATTTCTCCAAAAGGAACCACAGGTGGGGAATCTCAGTATCTCAGGAGTTCCGTGAGCAATGCTAATGAACAAGGAAAGGAGATTCATTGAAGCAATGTGACCTAGACAACCTGTGTCTGTGCTACCAGCTGACCGAGAGCTCTAACTATGATGGCTTATTGTAAGAGTGAGTGTCTGAGTTTCTGGAGAGGCAAGGTCAAGTAGGCAGAATAATCTGGAAAATAGGTGTGTGGTCTTACAGCATTCCCTGGCAAATACCTGGCACCATTTCCACCTGACTTAATCCCAAGAATGAGTGTTGTAGTCAGAGCTCTGGCTGTAGGATTTACTATCACGTGAGCTTGGGTTAAGTTATTTACACTCCCTAAGCCACAGTTTTTTCCTTTAAATAATGAAAATAAAAAGTCATAAAAGTAACATAGTGAGACATATACATATATATCTAATGTGTATATATGTATACATACATACACACTCATACATATACACGTCTATGCCACTTAGGAGAACGCATACAATTAAGTAAACTTTCTAAAGTTTTAATGGCCTTATTTTCTTCCATTCTAAGAGGAGGATGTTGGAAGAATAAGTTTTTCCCAATAGCCACAAACAGGGAAACAGGAAATCAAGGAGGAAATAGAATAAGGGAAATGAGAGAAAAGGAAAAGTAGGAAACCTTTCAGGATTTAATTAAAGCATCCATTTCTCTATTACCATGAAATGAGCCACTACCTAAGATCTGGTTGGATGCAGGCAAGGGCAGACTCAATATTTACTGAACAAATTAGTTTTCCTCAGCTGATACAACTACCCATTGGTGGTAAGCTACATTTCTTTGATTATACTTAATACTATACAAGTGGGATTGTGACGCCTCAGAAATGAACACAGCTGCTTTCAGTGGCTTTTGCTTAATGTTTAAACTACTTTAAAATTTTTAAGGTTACATTATGATTATTTGTATAACGATCATTCCTGATATTTGCATAGTACTTTATAAAAAGAATGTTCATTCACCCATTGCTATTTAATCTTTACAAATTCCCAGGAGAGAGGCAGAGAAATCCACTGTCTTCATTTAACAGGGAGGTTAAGTGACTGGTTCACTGCTGCAAAGCTGCGAAGACACCCAATCAGAATCAGACTCAGACAGTAAGCTGCTGAGTATGAAACTCATTATATACATGTTTCTTAAACTGTGAAGGACTACACAAATATAAGTTTTTGTTCTTTAATCATGTACCTGTAACTGCTCATTAAAGCATCTTTATATATTGTGCCATCTGATAAGTAAAATATTTAGGATGAGGTGTTCACTTATTCCTGCCTTATTTCCTAGGAATTCATTCCAAAAATGAACTTAATAAAAATTTTGAATATGAAATGACAATATTCATTACACCTTTATGAACCATTCACAATAAATAGTTCCCACTTGTGAAAAGCCAATTTGTTGGGCTAGGGCTCAGGCCTTTCAAATCCATTGTACAGACTGGGTCACAGACCCCTCACATGCCAGGTGGGGGCACCAAACCCCTCATATGCCTCCTGGGTCACAGAGTCCTCACATGCAGGTCACAAGCTAGGTAATTGCAAAAGATCCCAGGAGCTGTTGACAGAGTTGACAGGTTAATTCCAAAATGAGCTCAGTCTCCAGGTTCCTCAGAAGCAGCAGCATACAGTAGCCTTCAGCAGATGCAGCAGCAGTGGTGGTCCTCCTGGAATATCCCGGAGGCCCTGGCAGCAACAGCTTGCAGCAACAGCCTCCAGCAGCAGTAGTGGCCTTCCCATGACACCCCCAGGGCCATCCCGGGGGTGGGGGGCACTGTGGATCAGAGCCACTTATCCTTTATACTTAAGTCTGATAACCCAAGACACCTGAGGACGAGTCAGACAACCCTGGAACACCTGGGTGCCCATGCACATCCATGAAAAATAGCCAAGAAACACCTGGGCACTTGTGCACAGTCATTATTTACATTAAATGCTCAGCAAGATTCCGAACCCCTGGAGGGAGCCTGGCCATTTACTTTCACTTTCCCTACACAAGTTAATTTCTGTTTTTTGTTGTTTTTTTTTAAAAAAAAAACAAGGGCCAGCCCGGTGGCGCACTCGGTAGAGTGCGGCACTTGGGAGCGCGGGGGCACTCCCGCCGAGGGTTCGGATCCCATATAGAGACCGGTCTGCTCACTGGTTGAGCGCA
>NW_007728156.1:0-1195 GCF_000696425.1 Galeopterus variegatus | reverse complement strand
ATATATATATATAACATTTTTACAAATCAAGTATGAAACAATGAACTGCAGTAGCCAGAACAGGAAAGAAAAAAAGGCAAACAAGCTTCATTGGAAATAATAACTAATTTTATGTACTGAAAAACAAAAAGAAACGTAAACTCACCTAGACTTAAGAAACATCAAAATCTGGAAACCAGCAACCAAGGAAGCTCTGACCATAGACCACACATTACAAAGCACCCTTACTTATGTGCTTTGAAATCATAGCAGCAAGCTGGTGTCAGAATAATAACCTTGAGATTANATGCAGCAGCAGCAGTGGTGGTCCTCCTGGAATATCCCGGAGGCCCTGGCAGCAACAGCTTCCAGCAGCAGTAGTGGCCTTCCCATGATACCCCCAGGGCCATCCCGGGGGTGGGGGGCACTGTGGATCAGAGCCACTTATCCTTTATACTTAAGTCTGATAACCCAAGACACCTGAGTACGAGTCAGACAACCCTGGAACACCTGGGTGCCCATGCACATCCATGAAAAATAGCCAAGAAACACCTGGGCACTTGTGCACAGTCATTACTTACATCAAATGCTCAGCAAGATTCCGAACCCCTGGAGGGAGCCTGGCCATTTACTTTCACTTTCCCGACACAAGTTAATTTCTGTTTTTTTTTTTTTTAAAAAAAAACAAAAGAAATTGAGAGGCTTTATTAAATAACAGGAATTATTTTGTGTCAGAGATATGATACTGCACACTTCTGTTTCAAAGTGAAAATCTAAGTGATCAAAGTGTTACTGGCATATTTCACTGGATAATGAAACAAGCAGGCACTATCACTAGAATTCTGCAAGGTCCTTTAAAATGCTGCCTTGCATTTCAGATGTGTGGAATATAATGGGGGGTTCCATCACATGTATCCTTCTTAAGAACTGATGAGAAGATGTAAATTTTGCTTTCTGCTTTGCTCTTAGTTGCTTACAATCTTTCTACCTGCCACAGGATACAAAAGAACTGTTTCTTTCTTGTGGAAATATGCAAATTGAATGAAGGATCAAGCTAAGATATGAAAGGACATAAAATTAGTTTTGATTCCTGAAAAATTTTTGTTTTCATAATTATTTAAGGATAATCAAAATAAGGGACAAATCAATAGGAAGTGCAGATTTTGGTAGCACAGGTTTTTGTTTTGTTTTGTTTTTAAGAACTTCAACATTTATT
>NW_007728155.1:340437-350655 GCF_000696425.1 Galeopterus variegatus | reverse complement strand
GCCGCACTCTCCCGAGTGCGCCACAGGCTCGGCCCCCCTTGGAATCTTTGACCCTCGTCCTACTTGGCTTTCACCACTACCTCCCATAAAATCCTCTTCTACACTGGATTCTGAACAATGCTCTCTGTCCTGACTTCCTTTCTTAGCATTCATTCTCAGTCTCCTCTCTGGCCTTTCTTCCTCTGCCCATGCCCTAAATGCTAGTCCTCAAGGCTCAGTCCACATCTCATTTTGCCTGTTGTGGTTCATCTTCTCCCATGACTCTAACTATTATCAGTATAGTGATGACACCCAAATCTCTGACTCCAGCCCAGGTATTTACTATGCTCGAGACCTGCATATCCAATTCCCACCTGCATATTTCCACCTAGATATCCCACAGGCATCTCAAACTGCACTTGATAAAAAAATTTTTTAATTAAAAAAATAAAAACTCTCTCTCTTGTTGCCCCTGAATCTGTTCCTCATTCTGTCACCCTTGTCTTAGTTAACTGATATCACCCAGTTACCCAAAACAAAAACCTGAAGTCTTTTTAATCTTCTTCATTTCCAATCCCCCAAAACTATCTGGTCATCAAGAACTGTTGATCCCATCACCTATTATCTCTGGAATCCATCCATGCTCATGCAACTTCATCAAAAATGCCCTGGCTCAGGTGTTTTGTACTTCACATCTAGACCTCTGCACCTGCTTCCTGGTTTCCTTGCCCCTAATTCCCCTGCCCTGAATCCATGCCCTCCACACTGCTATGCATAATCTTACAAAAACCAAAGCTGATCAGGTTACTCCTCTGCTCAAAATTCTCTAATGATTCCTCTCACCCACAACATAAACTCCAAATCCTTGACTTAATATAAAAGTCCTTCCTTACCCTTGTTTCTATAGGTATTCCCAGCATCAGCTCCTACCTCTACCCCATGCTCCAAAATTACACAACAGCTTGCTGCCCCCTCAACATACCATGCTCTCTCAAACACCAGTGATTTTTAACATGTTAATCATTTGTGCTAAAAATGCTACTCTGACCCTCTGCTACTTGTTGAGCTCTATACATGTTTTGAGATTCAGCACAAATGTCACCTTCCTTGGAGAACCAACTATGTCCATTAGTATAGTTAGAAGCTCCTCTTCTGTGTTCCCAGAGCCCTTGTTTAAATTCCTGTTGTACCACATGAGATTGCAATTATGCATTTACATCTCTGTCCCACTCAGTCTGAGCTCCTTACGATGACTATGTCATCTTTGTTTCTCTAACACCTAGTATTTCGTAGATGTTTTATGCATGTATTTTTAAGAAGCAATTCATGTGGGTATATATGCAAACATGCTGTAGTGGACATTCTAAGGAGCCATGCAGGCCAGCATACAAAATGGTCTTCAAGGAAAAAGGCATGAAGACACATGCCCTACCCCACCCCCAGTACCCACACCCCCATCATTCTCTGACTCATAATCTATGGGTCCCTCCATGACAGCACAGCTGCCTCATCTGGGCTAGAAAATGAACAGACTGATGGCTGAGATGGGAAGTGAAGATGGAAATGTGACCTCAGACTGTCCATTGGGGAAGGAAAGGGGCCCAAGTGAATACCCTTGTTCTTGACGGCTCTGACTCTCTCCTCCCCACCCCCCACCCCTGCCACAAGATGTCCCTCAAAGATGGTCTCTAACCACCACAGCAATGGTGCTCTTTTACCAGAATGGAAAAAAACAATGAAAACATAAAGCTTCTAGAAGTTAATATTAATGTTATTCTCCAATACTAATATTATCTTCATGACCTCTACGTAGGTCATGAATAATATGTTCATGACTTAGATGTAGGGAAATACTTCTTAAAGAAAACAAGAGTACTAATCACAAATGAAAATATTGGTAAGCTGGATTTCATGAAAATAAATTCTGTTTATACGACACCATCAAGAGAGCAATGGTAGTCAAAATAAAGAGAAGAATGAGAGTAAGAGAGCAGCCACAGAGACACACATTGACACACCCCACATAGGAGCGTGCACACGCACATGCACACACACACACACACACACACACACAGAGGCTGCTGATCTCCCCCCAAAACTCACATGCTCAGTGTTGTAGCCAGTAACACTCATCCCAGCACACAGAGAGTTGACTGCTGTCTCATCATTAAACACCCTGAAATGAATGAATCCTGAAACAAATTCCCCTGAAAAAGAAGAGGCAAAGGAACAGCTGAGCATTCAAAGGAGGAACTAGAAACAGCTTCCCTTTGACCGGCCCAGGGATTCCACAAGCCAGAAGTTCAGGCCACAGCCAAACACTCCAAGCTGGAAGGGTGGAGCCCAGCACCTCTGTGGCCAGTGGCTGGTGCATGCCAGCCCTGAACTTGGCCCCAAGGGAAACGCTGTCCATGTGGGGCAAGAGGACAAAGGGTGGGGCTCACAAAAGGACCCTCGTCAGCCTAAGGCTTGTAGGAGAAATTAGACTCTACAGAAAGATCACCAAGAAGACCTCAAAAGGCTCAGCAGGGATAAGCAATTATCAGATGTGGCCTCCTGACACCTGTCGCTCTTTACGTATTTCTCATGCAATCACCGTGTGTGTGTGCTTACCCAGCCATCACCTGCTCTCACCAAAATGTTGAATGTACTGGGCCGGCCCGTGGCTCACTCGGGAGAGTGCGGTGCTGATAACACCAAGGCCACGGGTTCGGATCCCATATACAGATGGCCAGTTCGCTCACTGGGTGAGCGTGGTGCTGACAACACCAAGTCAAGGGTTAAGATCCCCTTACTGGTCATCTTTAAAAAAAAAAGAAAAGAAATGTTGAATGTACACAGTAATGGCTTTGATTTTCCCATCTAAGACTTAACTTCTGTGGCTTTATTATACTGAAAAATGTCTTTTTTAAGATAATTAATAGCTATCCTTCATAACAAAAATAATTTTTTCTCACCACTTTGCTAGTTACTCTCTCCTGTGAACATTAGCCTGCATTTTTTCTTTATTATAAGAGGCCGTACAGGGTAATGTTTAAGAAGTCTGGGTTTACGTCCTGTGAAATGGGGGTAATAGTAATTCTAACTTCATAGTTTTCTCATGATAAATAACACAAAGCCATTTAAGTTCCCAGAAGAGTCTAGCACATTTTAAGTGCTCGGTAAATACTAGCAATTAATAATTGTTGTTATTTGCCACCGTTCCCCAAGGGTGCAGGGAAGCATTTATGCCTGGACTTAGGAGCCAACACCCATGCTGACCACTGGTGAGTGATAAGATGCAGTTTTCCAGGCATCACCAAAGTCATAGACTACAGGTATCGCCGGCCATTGTCAGTCCGACCTTTCCCTAATCTGTATTTCACTGGGTATTTCTGCAGGGTAGAAAGAGAGGTCTTGTGAGAACAATAGAAATGCTGCCACAAGGGGGGGGAGAGTCCCTGCTGTCATTATTCAGAAACCAATCTAAATAATAGAAACTCCTTTTTCCCCATAGCTATGTCTCCCCAGCAGCCCCAAGCCCCGTGTCCCTCTCCCTCTCTGGCCACCTCTCCTCTCCCATAGGCCTCTCCCCTTCTCTGGCTCATAGTTTCTGAGAGAGGCAGAAACATGAGTTCACAGTGAAAGAGAGATAGGAGAAACAGCCAAGCGCAGGCACTCAGTAGTGCTATGGGACCACAGAGCAGATTTGCTCCCCATCCCTAACAGTTGGCTCTCTGTGCACCAAGGAAAGTACCCCCCGCCGTCAGGCAGCAGGAGGAGTGAAAACTAAAGCTGAGAAATTAACAGAGGCCGGAGGATGAAGGGCCTTGTCGATTAGTCTAAAAGCCTAGAAGTTATTCTGAAAGCCTGGCAAAGAGAGAAAAAAGTGTATTTTTAATCAGAGGACTCAAGTTAAAATGTGACAACCCCGATGGCAGAGCTTCCTTGGGCAGACACTTAACATCTCATCTCCTTTCTTCATCTTTAGGATGTCCTTAATAAACTCTTCCTACTGATGAAGATCAAATGAGATGATATATGCAAATGTGGTTTTTAATGGGAGAATTGAAATAAAAAATAGAACCCAATAAAAAAACATCACTATTGTGACGATTGCAAAGATGGCTACTAGAGAAGGATGCACCCTGGACACAGCATGACCACCCAGCTCCCTCTGGAGATCCTGAAGCCAAAGCCACAGGAGCAGGAGGGGCTAAAGGGGACACAGTCCTCACTCTCTCTCCCCCAGCGTCCCTTCACAGCCACAGAGACACAGCCAATAGGACCATACAACATGCCTCAGCTAACATCCTGACTGCTTCAGACCAGACCCCAGGGGAGGCCAGAAATCAGCACCTAGTCCCTAGCTCCAGCTGGCTACCAAGCCCTGGTTCTGTGCCTCTCGGTGACTTCTCCTCTAGCCCAGGACTTCAGAGCCCAGCCCAACTCTGCAGGCTCCACTGACCTGCACAAAGAGGGGCTGAGTGATTTAGCTGCAACTGCACCCTCTGGTGGCCACAGAGAGAGCAGGAAGCAGAGTCGCATCATGATCCTCTAAGGGGAGCACAAGGTCACTAGCTGCACCATCCTTTGTTTTCCTCCCTGACCTTTCTGAGTCAGAAAACCTCAAATGGAAAGTGATGGGCTTCTGGGCATTCTGGAACCTCCGAGAATATCCCCTACCCTATCCAACCCTACAAATACTCCAGGGACCCTGGGCTCCTTTCCCTGAAACTCAGTTCTGGAGACTGAGACCAGACCTGAGCTGGCACCATTGCTCCCCACACATGGATGTTGTCTCGGACTCAGAAGCACCTTCCTCACCAGCACAGGCAGCTCCCTTTTTCCTTTCTCACAGAAGCCAGGAGTTGAAAGTTTCCTGCCAGGTGGAGACTTAGGGCTCCCTCTGCAAAGGGTCATGATGAGGAGTGAAATGCTGAGCCCTTTATGGGGACAGCCAAACCACACAAGCCCTGCCCAGCTCAGCCCTGCCCAGCCCAGGCTGCTGGCCACTCCCTCTGACGTCCTTCCCTTTGAGGACCTGAGTGTACTGAGGCCGGTCTCTGGAAATGAGAAGGGATGTGTAACCGGCTAAAGGAGCAGGGAGCTGTATTCTTGGTCACATGGGTGCCACTCACCATCTGAGGAGGGGAATCCTGCTTGGTAAGGGCACGCACTATACAATGTAACCTTATGCAATCAGACTCTCGGGATGTCAGACCTTACAGTCCTCCCTGCATCCTACCACTCCCAGCTCAGTTGGATGCACCACAACCCAAGGCACATCTCTGTCCAGACAGCATCGTTCACATCTCTGCTTAAACTTCTCTGTGAAGCCTTCCCTGGTATCTCTACCCCCAGACAAAGCTGGTGGCTTCCTCCCTTATCCTACTACTGTACATTATCCAAACACTAATCATTGCATGCATCACACAGTAATTTCATTGTTTTATTAACTTTTTGTTTATTAACTTTTTTGTTTGGAAATAATTTAAAATTTACACAATGTTGAAAAAATAAAAATAGTATAAAAACACCCTTTACTTAGATTCACTTATTAATATTTTATCCATTTGCTTTATCATTTATGCTCACTGTATACACACACACACACACACACTCACACACTTTTTTTCTGAACTACTTGAGGGTAAGTTACATGCGTTATGGCACTTTACCCCTAAATAAATGTGTGTTTTCTAATAATAAGTATAGTTTCACATATAACCACAGTCAATTATCCACTTCATATTATTAACTCTTTTTAATGTAAATGATACCTCTCTCAGGTACACCAGCCCAGGGGTCATGTCAAGTTGGCATTAATGGCACTGAACTTTCTCTGGCTTTCATCCCTTCCCATTGTAAGGAGACTTCCAGTCCCTTTTGAAGTCCGTATCCCCAGGGGATGCCTGGTGTGTGCTAACAAACAAGGTTTCACCATTCCACACATTCCCCCCAGCCCCCCCTGACTCCTCTCAGCGCTGCCCATTGCTGAGGATCCAGCTGATCACTGAGTGATCACCTGATGATTTGGTGTCCCTAACACCTCTGATGCCGGGCCTGGTGTCTGGGACAAGTTGCTGATGTTCAAGTTGCTTCCTCTCACTCCCAGGCCTCCAGCACACCTCACTGCAGTCCAAGGCACACAAGCCATTTGCCTTATTCAGTGCTAAGAAAAGGAAATGCCACACTGCTCCTGTGATGGGCACCACAGTGGGATTTGTCTTTGGGTTTCTCAGTGACCTCAACAAAACTACTCTTCCAGTGTTTCTTGCCACTCCCCTCTTTCAGACCCAGACAGCAATCTAAGGAGGTGAAGATAGGTGACAAATCTGAAGGACACCATACTATACTATGGTGACCTTTCTCTTTGAACACTGAGGAACTAGTACTAGAAAGATTGTGTAATTTCCTTCTCAGGAAACTTCTGGATCTTTTTATTTGTGTATTTATATACGTATTTGCCTGATACCTGTCTTCTCCTCCATGAGGACAGGGACTGTGCATGTGATTAAATGTTAAAAAACACATGTCTACACATGTGTCACACCATGTCCGCAGGGATATACAAAATACCTGGCACATAGTGAGTCCTCAATATGCCTTAGCTGAATGAAAGAAATTGACTCCAAGTGGTACTTAAAAACAAACATGAATGCCATCCCCTGATCCAATCGATTTTTAGGAATGATAATGTCCAATGCAAAATTAAAAAGATTTCTCCTCTTTGTTGTAATTATTCTATGCCATGTTTCACCATCAATTATTCAGTAAAAGTTCTAATACACAGAACAGCCTGGTGTTTACCAGTGCTTCAGGGAACAAAGGAAGGAGATACTGGGGACAAAGCAAGCCAAAGAAAAACAATGGCAGCCACAGTCATATGGATGATAAGGAGTGGATGAGAGCCAAGGAACTGGCTGAAATGCATATTCACACAGGAGAGACACAGGTCTCTTTTTGGATGCTTCAGTCATATTGGGTAGCATGCTGGTAGATTTCCCGCAGTGCCAGAGCTGCCATTCTACTGGGAATGTCAAGAAAAACATGGCTCCAAAAGACTGGAAGAGAGGAGATCTCGTGCTTACATTATACATTTACAAATGTTTGTTATCCACTAAGCACATGTCTTTGCAAGTTCTGAAATTTTTAAATTCCATTTTTAAATATTTCTGAGGTTAATTTTCATGTGTGATGTAAGGTGAAGATCTAAATTGTTTTTTTTCAACTTGCAAACCTCTTTTGCTAATGTTATTTATGGATTGTTTTCTATCACAATTAATGTCTTCACTAACGTTAAATGCATTCTTATTTAGGGTCAATTCATCTATTTTTGCACTAGTACTATGCTGTTTAAATTATTTAGCTTAATAATATATTTTGATACCAAAAAAAGCTAAAGGCTACATTCATACATACATATTAAATGTTTATTAAATGTAAAATATATTAAATGTTTGTTTGCTACTCTTCCCTGTATATTTATTCCAGACTAGTTCTAAAAATCAAAGAAATGGCCAGCCACCCAAAAAAATCAAAGATTTTGCTTACCATTCAAAGATAGCTCCTATTAACTTCCAATCATTTACATATAATCATTTATGTATAAAGACAGAAACAGAAAGAAAAAACACATATCCTGGGTTGTTTATTTACTTTCACAAAACTATTGAGCATTTTACTACATAATTAAATATTGTTTTTTTGTTTTTGTTTATTTTTTATTATTTTTTTTTTAAGATGACCGGTAAGGGGATCTTAACCCTTGACTTGGTGTTGTCAGCACCACACTCTCCCAAGTGAGCCACGGGCCGGCACTAAATATTCTTTGAAGACAAGATTTTTAATCACCAAATATTCAGTTACACGAACTTTTAGTAATTTGTTTAACCATCTCCTTATTGTCTGATAGTTAAGCTATTTGTAAGTTTTCACTATATTAAACAACACTGCACTAAACATTCTTGTACATATATCCTTATTGACACCTATAATTTTTTCCTAGAGATAAATTCATAGAAGTGAAATTTCTGGGTAAAATAGTTTGAACATTTCTGAAGCTATTTATGTTGCCCACCTGAAACCTGCTAATTTTTTTTATTTTCACTAGTAGTGAAAGAGTAGAGTCCAGTAGGGTGGCCACTGGCTCACTTGGGAGAGTGTGGTGCTGACAACACCAAGTCAAGGGTTAAGATCCCCTTACCGGTCATCTTAAAAAAAAAATAATAAAAATAAACAAAAACAAAAAAACAATATTTAATTATGTAGTAAAATGCTCAATAGTTTTGTGAAAGTAAATAAACAACCCAGGATATGTGTTTTTTCTTTCTGTTTCTGTCTTTATACATAAATGATTATATGTAAATGATTGGAAGTTAATAGGAGCTATCTTTGAATGGTAAGCAAAATCTTTGATTTTTTTGGGTGGCTGGCCATTTCTTTGATTTTTAGAACTAGTCTGGAATAAATATACAGGGAAGAGTAGCAAACAAACATTTAATATATTTTACATTTAATAAACATTTAATATGTATGTATAAATGTAGCCTTTAGCTTTTTTTGGTATCAAAATATATTATTAAGCTAAATAATTTAAACAGCATAGTACTAGTGCAAAAATAGATGAATTGACCCTAAATAAGAATGCATTTAACGTTAGTGAAGACATTAATTGTGATAGAAAACAATCCATAAATAACATTAGCAAAAGAGGTTTGCAAGTTGAAAAAAAACAATTTAGATCTTCACCTTACATCACACATGAAAATTAACCTCAGAAATATTTAAAAATGGAATTTAAAAATTTCAGAACTTGCAAAGACATGTGCTTAGTGGATAACAAACATTTGTAAATGTATAATGTAAGCACGAGATCTCCTCTCTTCCAGTCTTTTGGAGCCATGTTTTTCTTGACATTCCCAGTAGAATGGCAGCTCTGGCACTGCGGGAAATCTACCAGCATGCTACCCAATATGACTGAAGCATCCAAAAAGAGACCTGTGTCTCTCCTGTGTGAATATGCATTTCAGCCAGTTCCTTGGCTCTCATCCACTCCTTATCATCCATATGACTGTGGCTGCCATTGTTTTTCTTTGGCTTGCTTTGTCCCCAGTATCTCCTTCCTTTGTTCCCTGAAGCACTGGTAAACACCAGGCTGTTCTGTGTATTAGAACTTTTACTGAATAATTGATGGTGAAACATTGAACAGTAATTTTTGGAATTTTGTCCTGAGTTGCATTAACCTAGAAAATAACTTAGGAACAATAGTCATTTTCAAGCTTTTATCCTAACATGAAACTTTAGTTTGTCTCTCTATTCAATCTCTATTTATAACTCTTTTTCTTTATATAGTTTAGAGCTAATTATTCCTTATGTGTTTAATTTCCCCATTAGATACATCATCTTAAATAGGCATCAGCAACCTTTTTTTGTAAAAGGCCAGATAAAAAGTTCTATAGACGTTGTGGCTACATAAGTCTTTGTTGCATATTCTCTTTTTTTGTTTGTTTCCTTTCTTGCTTGCTTATTTTTAACAATCTTTAAATATGTAAAACTATTCATAGCTCACTGGCCACAATAAACCAGGCTAAGGGCGTAGTTTGCCACCCCTGATCTTGATGACAAGAATAAGACATTGGTGTTATTCCTCTGTTTTCCCACCCACCTGCCTCCTCCCAAAATCTGTCCCATAACCTGGCCTGCAGTAGAATCTCAGTATAAGATTTTTAGACGAATGAATCTGATCTCTGCTTGTTAAGTTAATTCTCTACCTCCCAAGGCTAATTATTCCAATGCGGACTTCTTTGACTGTGAAAATAAATTTTATGTTCTTTTGTCCTAAATATCTCCTCCATTGGTAGTATTTCAATNTATCACAAAACAAAAATTCCAAGTTTAGGCAACACAGGACTGGTGTGTCAAGAGGGTATTTGTGTACTTTGATCTTCCTGATTCACTACCCTTTGTATATAATTTTCAGGCTCATGATCACAGGATGGCTACTCTCTTCAGGCATTAAATCTGTATTCCAGGGAGAAAGAAGAAGAAAGAGTAAAAGATGAAGAGCAATTTGACTTCTCACTAGAGCTTGTTACACAGCCATCCCTGGCTACTAGGCAGGTTGAGAATTTGAATATTTTGCTACCAACATTGGAAGAAAGAAAAGAGAATCTGCAATTCTTTGATTATTAAAGTTGAACAGTAATTTTTGGAATTTTGTCCTGAGTTGCATTAACCTAGAAAATAACTTAGGAA
>NW_007728155.1:339468-340355 GCF_000696425.1 Galeopterus variegatus | reverse complement strand
CTTTATATAGTTTAGAGCTAATTATTCCTTATGTGTTTAATTTCCCCATTAGATACATCATTTTAAATAGGCATCAGCAACCTTTTTTTGTAAAAGGCCAGATAAAAAGTTCTATAGACGTTGTGGCTACATAAGTCTTTGTTGCGTATTCTCTTTTTTTGTTTGTTTCCTTTCTTGCTTGCTTATTTTTAACAATCTTTAAATATGTAAAACTATTCATAGCTCGCTGGCCACAATAAACCAGGCTAAGGGCGTAGTTTGCCACCCCTGATCTTGATGACAAGAATAAGACATTTGTGTTATTCCTCTGTTTTCCCACCCACCTGCCTCCTCCCAAAATCTGTCCCATAACCTGGCCTGCAGTAGAATCTCAGTATAAGATTTTTAGACAAATGAATCTGATCTCTGCTTGTTAAGTTAATTCTCTACCTCCCAAGGCTAATTATTCCAATGCGGACTTCTTTGATTGTGAAAATAAATTTTATGTTCTTTTGTCCTAAATATCTCCTCCATTGGTAGTATTTCAATCATCTGGTTGGAGAAATGCAAAATTCCTAGGAGGCACCCACACCTGCAGGTGCAGGCCATTCCTGCTGGCAGTCAGATGGTTGGAGAGACTAGAAGGTAGAGCATCCCATGGGTGCCTAAACTACAGGTACCTTGGTCTCCAGAAGCTATGTTAGACCAGGAATGAAAGAAAGGCAGGGAGGACAAAAGTTACCCTCACCTGGAACCTTCCGTACCACCTGCTTAAAGTTTATCACCCTCACCCTGTTACTGGGCCTAAATATGGCTGCCTGCCCCAAACAAAAACAAACAACTCAGAGCTGGCCCGTGGCTCACTTGGGAGAGTGCGGTGCTGATAACACCAAGGCCACGGGTTCAGA
>NW_007728155.1:334454-338804 GCF_000696425.1 Galeopterus variegatus | reverse complement strand
AAAAAAAAAATCAAAAATCAAATGTTGGTGAAAATGGAAGTCAGCTATAATTCAGGAACACCAGTGATCTGAGGAGGATAGTAGGCTAACCCATCTCTCCAGTAAACCTGAAGGAGAACGGCCCAACTAAAGCCATCTCCTCAACTGAGATTTACTGAGGGGGGTTTAAAGAGGGGACTGAGGGAATGGAATGTGGAAAACGAAAAGCAGGAGGAAGGAGGACGTGCTGCAGGGGCTCTGGACAAGGAGCCGGGTGCCAGGTCTCGCCAAGGCTCCATCTGGTGTCTGTTCCCATCCTTAATGTTATCTTTGAGTCCTGCTTCAGGCTAGAATCAATACAGCTTTATTGATGTCTTCCTTGTTCTCAGAGTCTGGACAGTACCTGTCTCATAGCAAGTCTGCAGCTCCAGGCTGACTGGAAAACAACTATATATTTATGTAAATAATGTCATGTTGCCCCATAACCAAGGTTGAAACTGTCAAATAACCATGGGAAAAAAGGATCTCAGAGAAATGCATACTAAGAAAAAAAAAAGTGGCTTTTAAATTTTCCCCTAGCCCAAGTGATTTTAGGTGCTGACATGGCTTCAGTCCTGCTCACTCCAATAACTCTACCCAAGAGCACTGTAGGAAACTGTCCCTTTGCCATACCTTGGTTTTTTCATAAGTAACATAGAAATGGTAATTCTTTTTTTATTATTATTGGGTTTTTTTTATTTATTGTTATACAATGTGATTGATTTTCATGGAGACATGGTAATTCAAGTCCACAGTTCCTTACCCAAAACTCAGAACCAGATGAGTTTTAGAATTAAAAAATTTAAGGATTTTCAAAAAAAAAATAGGTTGAGCATATCATAGATAGCCTAACAACTCCAGCAGATGCTAAGGCAGCCCTTGTAATTGAATACAGTACTGCTTTTTTGGAATTTTGGAACTGTAAATAAGGAATTGTGGGCTTTGGCTTCATAGGACTGTTGTAAGTTCAAGTGGAGACAATGTATAGCCATGCACTCTGTGCACTATGAAATGCTGAGAAAACATTAGGTCATATTAATTTATTTCTAATCATTGGGCTTACCACTGCTCCCTAATGCCTGCCCACCAGATAGTGTGGCATCAAAAGGAAGCCAAAATCAGCCCTCCTAAATGTGCCTTTTGCGTCAAATTGTCTGTGAGCTTGGGATGACAGGAGGGAGCCAGATAACAATACGGTCTGGGGAAACCACCATTGGCCCAAGGTCTACTCTGCATGTCACAAAATGCCCTTTTTCCAGGAATCACCAATTGGTCACTTAAGGTCATAAGGTCAATGCCTTCCCATCACTGTAAATTATTACAGTGATGTCAGTCCAAATGTCTAAATATTTCTCTGGTAATAAACAAATTTTTAACAGATCTCAAAATTTTGTAGATGGTATAACACCAAGGTCAAGGGTTGGGATCCCATATCGGCCAGTCACCAAAAAACCAAACAAAACAAAGAAACAAAAATTGTATAGAGTTGTTTTGCAATATAAAATACTTCTAAAAACTAAAGTGACAACAACTGCATTAAAAATAAAGCAAAAAATTTTAAAGCATGCAAATGCTTCAATTAAGCATATTTATTATTAAATATATTCAATTTATTATTAAATATGATTAGGTATGTGCAGTAGTGCTAGGCATCTATAATTAACAATAATTTATTATGTTCTCAAATGGCTAGAAAAGGGCCGGCCCGTGGCTCACTCGGGAGAGTGCGGTGCTGATAACACCAAGGCCCCGGGTTCGGATCCCATATAGGGATGGCCGGTTCGCTCACTGGCTGGGCGTGGTGCTGACAACACCAAGTCAAGGGTTAAGATCCCCTTACCGGTCATCTTTAAAAAAAAAAAAAATGGCTAGAAAAGAGGAGCTTGAATGTTCTCATCACAAAGAAACAAATTTTTGCCATGATGAATTTGCTAACTACCCTAATTTAATCACTACGCATTATATACATGTATTGAAATATAACTCTGTACCTCATAAATACATACAATCAATACATTTCAGTTAAAAAAATAAATTAAAAAAACTATTAAAGCATGCAAATAAGTTTCAATTAAATATATTTATTATTAAATATGTTTCATATCGCCCAGTATTATTGATTGATTGATTTATCTGTGACAGAAACTGGGAAACACTAATTATTGTACTACATTACAAAATATGCCCTGAAAATTCAGGAAATAGAACCCATTTCATTTCCCCTAGAATCGGAATCACTGTGAAAGGTCATTTTACCTCTAATTTTTTGCATTTCCGCTAGTTGTTGGTTGGACTAGGAAGAGGAGCCTTGAGAAAAATGTTCATACCTACCTCCAGCTAACTGTATGAACTCAGACTGGTCACTTTACTTCCCTAAGAATCACTATTCTCAACTGTAAGTAGTGGGCTACAATGACACGATAGGGGCCATTCAGCAGTGTTTTCTCACCGTTGTTCTAGGAATGCTTGTTACTCTTACCAAAGAAACATCATAGTGCATTTGGGAGACACAGTTTCAAGTTTTACTCCAAGTTGGAAGAGACTTTTCTCAGCCAAAGATCCTTAAAATTCATCCTACCCACAGAGCACACCAGAGCATGCAGCCACCTGGCAAAGGACCTTGCTCTAGCATCAGAGGCTAGAACCACAGAGCTGAAGCACCCATTCCTGGGCCAACAAGCAAAGGAAGACCCAGATCCAAGAGCATCCTCTGAGCACAAACACAAGCAAGGACAAAGACCCAGAAATAGGGGCCCAGAAGCAAGAAGTGAACCAAAACAGTATAGTGGCATGGTTAAGAAAGCAAACCCTTACTATCCCCTTGGAGAAGTTCCATTTCCTCAATTTAAAATGAGGATATTAACGCATCTCACAAGGTTCTCATGAGAATCAAATGGGATAGTCTATATGTAATACTTTGTAAACTATAAAACACTGAACAAACACTAGATAACATTAGTTCCTTTGGAGCTGTGGAACGTTCCATCTGTTCCCTAGTGCTTGCTTCCCAGGTAATATGTTGTCAAAGGAGATCTTCAGCCAAACCAAACCCTTAATGAGCCTTGTTGTGTCAAATGGTCTGTAGGTTCAGGAGGAAGAAAAGGGAGGGAGAGGGGACAGGTGAGAAGCTGGACCCGGAGAGGTCCCCCTGTTGTAGGATTTCCTTTGTAGTTCAAAAAAGTTCCTGTTTCAGGGCTGTCCAGTTAGCTCAGTTGGTTAGATCATGGTACTGATAACACCAGGGTCTAGAAATCCCTGTACCAGCCAACCATGCACACAAAAGAAGTTCCTGTTTCCAGGAATCACTTATTGATCTTTATGTTTGCTAATTAATGCCAAACTTTCACCAAGATTGGGGTTGGAGTAAAATATCTCAGTATCTCGCTAGTAATAAAAATTTTTAAACTGAAATTCAAAAATCAGAATGAATTTTTAAAAAACACTTCTCAAAATTAAAAATGTTTTTAAAACTGCACAAACAATATAAGAAAATTCATCTGAAACATGCATTTAACTTTTATAAGCTTATATTTATGATTCAACAACAACAAAAAACCAAATTCAAAAATGAGCAAAGAGGGCCGGCCCGTGGCTCACTCGGGAGAGTGTGGTGCTGATAACACCAAGGCCACGGGTTCGGATCCTATATAGGGATGGCCGGTTAGCTCACTGGCTGAGCGTGGTGCTGACAACACCAAGTCAAGGGTTAAGATCCCCTTACCGGTCATCTTTAAAAAAAAAAAAAAAAAAATGAGCAAAGAAAGGACTTGAATAGACATTTCTCCAAAGAAGATATACAAATGCCTAATAAGTACATGAAAAGATGCTCATCACCACTAATCATTAGGGAAATGAAATCAAAACTACAATGAGACACAACTCTAAGCCCATCGGGATGGCTATTATCAGAAAGAAAAAGAAAAAAAACAGAAAACAAGAAGTGTTGGTGTGGATGTGGAGAAATCAAAACTCTTATGTACTGCTGGTAAGAATGTAAAATGATGCAGCCTCTGCAGAAAACAGTATAGTAATTCCTCAAAAAATTAAACATAAGATTACCATCTGATCCAGCAATTTCACTTTTGGGTGTATACTCAAAAGAACTGAAAGCAGGAACTTGAACAAATATTTGGTGTGGTTTTTTTTTTTTTTTTTTTGTCTTTTTCCGTGTCCGGCAACGGATCGCAACCCTCAGTGTCGCCCCCGTACCTCGCTCAGCCAGTGAGCGGGAACCGGTCTGTATGTGGGATCCGAACCCTCAGCGGGAGCGCCGCCACGCTTCCCAAACCACTCCTTCTTCCAGCTCGTCATTGAGAGGGCTTCTACAGATAC
>NW_007728155.1:326398-333576 GCF_000696425.1 Galeopterus variegatus | reverse complement strand
TCGCCCCCGTACCAGACCGGGACCGGCAACGGGATCGCAACCCTCGGTGTTGCTCCCGCGCCTCGCTCAGCCAGTGAGCGGGAACCGGTCTGTATGTGGGATCCGAACCCTCAGCGGGAGCGCCGCCGCGCTTCCCAAGCGGCACACTATAGCAGTGCGCCACCAGGCCGGCCCCATGGTGTTTTGTTTTGTGATTTATTTTTTCCTCTTTATTTAAAAAATTACAATTTAGGCTCATAGCCAAAAAATTCAAACAGAAGAGGGTATACATAGAAAAATCATTTCCCTACTCCCCAGTCCTACTCCCACGAGTTTGAGTATCATTCTAGAAGTGTTCTTTTGGTACATAAGCATAAATATTTTTCATTTAAAAAACCACACATCATCACACCACGTATTCTATGACATGTGTTTTTAAAAAACAAGTGTATTTCATGGATGTCTTTCCGCATCAGCACATTTACACCTGGTTGGTTCTTTTCAAAGACTGGATAATTGATTTAACAAACTGCCTGTGGATGGACATTTTGATTGATGCCAGTATTTTATATGTAACATCGTTACATACTGGAACATTGAATGGGAATGGGTGGGTCTCAGGAAACATTTTCTCCTAAAAGTTTACATTTTTCATTAACTAGAAGTGATCATTTTAATGGTTAGAATAGACTTTTGAATGTAGTATGGCTGGGTTGGCAGGTGAACTTGAGAACTCAGGACGTCATCACTACTAGAAGAACAAGGCCGTCCCTACGGCAGTTCTGACACAATGATTTAACCACCCGCTAATGGTGTCTCATATGAGTAACTGCAAATCACTTCAAACTGAAGGGTAGCTTATATGTAAAAAGGTCACTGCCACTTCATGTAGAGGAAATAACTAAAGTATTTCAGTAAACAGATGGCAAAATAAAAATATAATTGGTCTCAGCACAAGCTCTTATATTCACTTGGTATCAATAAAATGGTCCAAAGTAAATCTGAAGACCATTGCAAGTTATAGCTGTGTTAATAATGAAACGTGATATTTACTGTTTAAATTCAGCAGCTGAAAGAATCCCTATATAAGATGGAAAATAAGAAGGCTATGTGAGTTACCTCCAGACTGTTACTCCTTGGAAAAATATGACCATCCAATCAGAATTTTGGTATTATTGCTACAACCTTTTCTTTCACATCAGCATCCTGGTGAGAAACTAAAGCTCTTATTTTCTGGGCACATTCTTCTCCATACAACAGGAAAAACAATGACCCTTTAGTGAAAGTAGGCTGAATAGCTAAACGGCCTTCAGTTTTGACCCAGTTATGTATATTCTGAAATAAAGTAAGTACTCGAAGAAGAGTCTCCTTTGCTATATGACCGTCATAGAGGGAAAGGAACGATGAATCCACTTGGGCACAAAGTAGTCCTTCTGTCAAGGCTGGATTTTCAGACAAATTCAAAAGAAGTTTCAAAACTTGAGCGTTGGTACTTGCATTTCCAGTGAGTAACACATGGAACAGGTTTGTAATGTAACTGTCAAGCAAGTGCTGCTGGTCATTGGTAACAGTCATGTTCCTTAACAATCCCAGTCCAGCCAGCTGCACAGCGGAGTTCAGAGGACCAGAGAAGACATCGTCACAGACTCAACGGACGTGTATCTTTATCACGATTTGATTTTCAACATTCACACTCACGTTATTTAGCGCATTTAAAGCTTTTTCTTTAATACTGTGGTTGGGACTGTTGATTTTGCTTCCAACAATTGGAATACCATCCAATTCATGAATAATAGTTTGGTTAGCTGAAAAGCCTGCATTGTTACCCAAAGTGACCAAAGCTCTTTCAGTAATCACAGGATCCTCAGTTGACTCAAGCAGGTAAAGGAGTTTCTGAAGTTGCTCAGCATTTAGGGCATCATCATATGAACTATTGGTTAAGTCTTCTGCAGACAGCGAAGGGTGCAGCCCGCACCCACTGCCACCTCGCCACTGGTCCTGCTTCAGCCTGTAAATGCAGTAGCAGGCGCTGGTCCCAAGGACCAGGCCTGCCACAACCCAGCCACGCCACGTCCCGGGCACCACCCATGCTGTCACTAGGGCCAGGGCGCAGTGCTGGGCAGGGGCAGGAAACTCGCTGGCGTGGGGTTCTCCAACGCACGTGGGTCCTGCCACCGCCCATTGAACAGATATTTGTACATCCACATGCACAGCAGCATTTTCACAATAGCCAAAAAGTGGAAACAACCCAAATGTCCATCAACAGATGAATCGTAAAATGGAAATGAATGTTAACAGAATATTATTCAGCCTTACAAAGGAAGGAAATTCTGAAGCATACTACAACATGGATAAACCTTAAAGATGATATGCTAAGTGAAATAAACCAGACACAAAAAGATAAATATTGGTGGTTCCACTTATGTGAGGTACCTAATGTAGTCCAATTCATAGAGACAGAAGAGTAGAACAGTGGACATCGGGGCTGGAATCAGGAGAGAGGAATAGGGAGTGGTTTAATGGCTTATAGTAGCATGGCATGAGGGATGACGAAAAAGTTATGCAGGGCCGGCCTGGTGGCGCACTGCTATAGTGCGCTGCTTGGAGGCGTGGTGGCGCTCCCGCCGAGGGTTCGGATCCCACATGCAGACCGGTTCCCGCTCACTGGCTGGGTGAGGCGAGGGAGCAGCACCGAGGGTTGTGGTCCCATTGCCGGTCCCGGTCCGGTGCGGGGGCGACACTGAGGGTTGCGGTCCGTTGCCAGACATGGAAAAAGACAAAAAGGAAAAAAAAAAAAAAAAGTTATGCAGAGGGTAGTGGTCATCATTGCACCACAATGTGAATGTACTGAATGCCATAGAACTGTACACTTAAGAATGGTTAAGATGGTAAATTTCGCATTATGGATATCTCACCACAATAGAGTCCTTTTTAAAAATAAATTGTGTTTATGATTATGTATGTTTTTTTAACACCCCAATATTTTATTTATGAAAAAAAAAAAGCTTGGTAATCCTAATTGGTATACTAATTTACACAGACTGTTCAGGTAATTCAGATCAAGAAAATAGAATCCATTCATTGCTCCTGTGCCAAGAGCCCCCATGCTCTCTATCTAATTCAAGCCACTCTCCATAGTGGTTGGCACAGTAGGAAAAGAACCATATTTGGAGTAGGAGCCTTGAGTTACAATTCCATACACATACTACTATTTGCTGGGACAATTCAGACCTGTCTGGGCCTCAGAGTTTCCGTCTGTTAAATGGAGATAATAATGTTGGCTTTGTACAGGTTTTGTATATATATGAAATTGCAACCCTCCACAATCAGACACACAGTGAATAGCTAACATCCCATTTGCAATTATCAAGAAGGGCTTATTACTGTAAATGATAAGCACCTTGGTGCAAATAGGGAATCTATTTTATATTCGTTGTCCACACTGGAAGATTCTTCTCACCGAACAATCCTTAAAATACTTCTCTGCAGTACAGCCTAGAACCAGCACAATGATTCCTGCAGAGAGACTTTGAAGGCCCAGAACCTCAGCTTAGAAAGCCCAAATAGGCTGGTTGGATAACTCAGTTGGTTAGAGCGGAGCCTTGTAACACCAAGGTCACGGATTCAGATCCTCATACCAGCCAGCCACCAAAAAAAGAAAGCAGGAATGAAGGCAACACACAGCCTTTCCTGTGAGTAAGGAGCAGAGGAAACCCAAGATCAGGAGTGAGGCTGAGCAAACACATAGCAAAGAGTAATAAGGCTTGGTCAGTAGAGCCCTCCAGTTAGAAGTGTTGGGTCTGGACCCAGGCTCTTGGGGCCTGGCTCTGATCCCTTGCCATCTGAGAGACCCTCGGTGATTTACTTAACCTCTTCATACTTCAGGTGTAAAAGGGATAATAATATTACCTCACAGAACGTTGTCAAATATGAAATACAAAGACGTGAGGCAGAAGAACCACACCCGACACATAGTAAGTACTGACTATCATCACCCCAAGGGTTAACACTTTTCAAACAATTGAGTTATTAGACGCGCATCAAGTTTTATTAAAACTGGCATGCAGGGAAAAGGCCTGGGTAGCCAATTCAAAGATTCCTTTGCTGTAGGAACACTTTATAGGAAAAGAGAATGCTTAGATAATCATGGTTAGGGAAAAAAGAATGACTGGTTAAAAGTCTCTAGATTCTTGACCAACAGCTGACAGTCATCTGGAGAGGGGGGAAACATTTTTCCAGAGTAACCGTTAATAGAAATCTGGACCTTAGTGTTATCGGCACCATGCTCTAACCAACTGAGATAACTGGCCAGCCTACTTTTTTAAAATAGGGTAAATAGAAAATTTTAAGTTACATATGTGGCTTGTATTATGTTTCTATTGGACAGTGCTGCCCTAAGATACATACCTTTGATTTGCTATTTACTATTAATTATGACCTAAATGCTGAAATTACATTTTATCTTGTAAATGTTTACCCATTACTTCATAACTATCATTTTTAGTAGCTGCATACTATTCCATTGGCCTAACGTGTTCTAAGTATAACTTGCTTATTGTTGAGAACTTGGTTTCTTTCCAATTTTTACTCTTACAAATCATGCTACAATGAATATCTTTCATATATATGTATATGACCTTTTGCTCCTGTTTAATTATTTCCTTAGGGCTTATTCCCACAACAGGGATTACTGATCTTCAGGGTGTCAACAATTTCATAGCCATTGAAATATGCTGCTGTAATGCTTTCCAAAAAAGGTTGTGACCATTTATACCACCACCAGCAGTCCATTAATCTACCAGTTTCTTGAAAGTTTCTTGCCCAAGTGATAGATTGAGTTTTTGTTTGTTTTTTGTTTTGTTTTGTCTTGCTATAAATTAAAGATGTAAAATGAGGCTGGCCGGTAACCTCAGTTGGTTATAACACCAAGGTCACAGATTCAGATCCCTGTGCCAGTCACCAAAAAAAAAAAAGATGTAAAATGGATTCTCATTTTAAATGTTGCTTGTAATTTCCTGTTTTCTTTCTTTTTTGCCAAAAGAAAAACATGCTCTCTAAAGCACTTAACACAGAATGATTCCCAAAGTAGAACTGCCACATAGCCCTCAACTGAGGGAGACCAACCTAGTGGAAAGGCACACTACAGGACACTTTGACAGGAAAAAAAGCCTTATAGTCACAGAGAAGAGCATGATCCCCAGCAGAATCCGACTCCAAAACAGAATTCAGAGATCCAAAGGGGCACCAGAGACTGTGGGTAAAGTAAGATTGAGTTATGAGTAAAATGGTCAAGGATGAATGGAAACACAGCATAATGCCCAGGTCATTTTTCCTGTACAAGTTAAAAGTATGCTCAGTATGCATCATCCTTAAATACCTAGTTTGCTAGGTCTGCCATAACAAAATACCACAGGCTGAGTGGCTTAAACAACAGAAATTTACTTTCTCACAGTTCTGGAGGCTAGAAGTCCAAGATCTAAGTGTCAGCAGGTTTGGTTTCTTCTGAGGCCTCCACTTCTTGGCTTGTCTACAAACCAAAATGGAGTCACTCATGCTAAATGCCACATAATCAAACTGAAGCTTTAAGGAAGCAGATAGAACCCAAAACAGACCAGTTTTTCATGAAAACAGGAGATTCAGTCTAACTGAGTCAGTGCAACCCAGTCTGCTTTAACCCTTACAGAAAAGTAACCTGCTGTCAACCAATCAGTTATTTTTCTATTGTTCTGTTTCCTTGTTCTCACCTTATGAAACCAACTGTTCTGCCTTTGCCCACTGGGAGCTCTCGTTCTATTTCATAGAATGGAGGCTGCCCTGTATTCATGAATCACAAATAAAAGCCAATTAAATCTATAACTAAATTTGTTGTAATTCTATCTTTTGACAGGCCCTAACTCCCATCCCACTCCCCTAACCCACAGAAAACTAGAGCACATCCTAGTCCCCAGGACTGCTTCCCCACCCAGGCTCTTTGTAATGCAGATTCAGAAAACTCTCCTGTAAATCCCGTGCGCTTCTCTCTCTCTTCTCTCTCTCTCTCTCTCTCCCTCCCTCCCTCCCTCTCTCTCTCTCTCTCTCTCTCTCACAAAAATTCAGAACCGGTCTGGCCAGGATCTACTATCACCAGGTGGTGGGTGAGATTGAGGGCGGGGTAAAACGTAAGAGACGCTGGAGGGAATCGGGTGGACAAGACTGGCTTTTTGATGCCCAGCTAGGTGACTGCAGGAGTAAATAATGGTTACGCCCTCGGACCACCCCCGACCTCCCTAATCTTTTCGGGCCCTACGAGGAAATGCTGAACCCCAGTGAGTTCCCGCCACTCTCTTCGTGCAGCCCGCAGCCTCCCCAAGCTCCTCTTTCTACCCCAGCTGAAGTTCCTCCGGGTGACTGGAAGCCGCCGCAGGGCACAGCCTCTGTTCGCACGAAGATGGGGAACCTACACCTCCTTAGAATCAACAATGCCTGTGAATTAAATCCCCTGCAAGAGTAGGTCTTCCGCACCGAAAAGAGCGCAAGAGGACAAGCAGCCACTAGATGTCCCCCTTTGCCGTATCCAAAGCCACGCGGGGCTTGGCTAGTCCTCAGAGTGTCAGTATTTATTCATCCCTAACTGGGGAGACGCAGCAGGCTTTGTGGCCTCAGCGGTTCACCTTCTTGCCCGCTTGGCCCCAGGGCAAGCAAATTAGGGGACATAGTCTCCAGCCCCAGAGCTCGGCTAGCTCCTGGAGAAGTGACCCCAGTGGGATCTAAAGAACTCTCTTGACTCCCTCTTTGGGGAAACGAGTCAGGTCAGTCCTGCGTCTCTCCCCCCGTCCCAAAGACACGCACCCCCTCGAGAGGAAGAGGTCTCAAGCTGGGGTAGAAAAGAATTTGTTTTGGGCCGGCCTGTGGCTCACTCGGTAGAGTGCGGTGCTGATAACACCAAGGCCACGGGTTCAGATCCTATATAGGGATGGCCAGTTAGCTCACTGGCTGAGCGTGGTGCGGGTGCATCACCGAGGGTTGCAATCCCAATTGCTGGTCCCGGTCCAGTTCGGGGGCGACACTGAGGGTTGCGATCCGTTGCCGGTCACGAAAAAAGGAAAAAAAAAAAAAAAAATGCCCCAAAGAACAAAAGACAAGAATCTGATACCCTGGAAGGATGTAGAGACAATGCACTGAAAAACAAATTTTTTTTTTTTTTTTTTTTTTTTTTTTTT
>NW_007728155.1:325205-326388 GCF_000696425.1 Galeopterus variegatus | reverse complement strand
AAAAAAAAAAAAAAAAAAAAAAAAAAAAAATTTGTTTTTCAGTGCATTGTCTCTACATCCTTCCAGGGTATCAGATTCTTGTCTTTTGTTCTTTGGGGTTTTTTTTTTTTTTTTTTTCCTTTTTTCGTGACCGGCAACGGATCGCAACCCTCAGTGTCGCCCCCGAACTGGACCGGGACCGGCAATTGGGATTGCAACCCTCGGTGATGCACCCGCACCTTGCTCAGCCAGTGAGCGGCCGGTCTGTATGTGGGATCCGAACCCTCGGCGCCACCGCGCTCCCAAGCGGTGCACTGTAGCAGTGCGCCACCGGGCCGGCCCCTTTGAGGCATTTTAAGTCGTAGGTAATTGACCCTAAATTCTGTGACTTATGTAAGTTCTATTACTCCCTCCCCTCGCCTTCTGCCGAAAAAACAATTTTTGCCCCTATTTCTCAATTCATTTCAACATTCTCTTATTCTCCACATAAATCTGTTTTTTCTACTCTCGTTTGTTTTTTGTTTGTTTGTTTTAACATCCACATCCTTTACTACTTAATGGGAAAAATGGTAGCACAAATATCATAGGAAAAGTAAATATTATATGAAAATCTATTTTCCAATGACTTAGTACTTCAGCTAAAATCTCTTACAAATATAATGACAATCATTTATTACAAGGTACTTCCATGACAGATGTTTCATGTATTTATTCATTAGAAAATATAAATGTTATTCCTACTCTCATTTGAACCAGTTATAACATCTTCCTGTTTTCTCATGTGAGTAAAATAAAGTCTTTAACCTGGATTCATTTTTATACCTGTGTAAAATTCAGGGTTTTACCTTCTTCAGAAAATTAATTTTTAAGAATGGTCAGAGGCAGAGTCAGTGTGATGTTAAAGAAGTGAAAGCTTCAGGGGCCCTTCCAAGGCCCTGTACTTAATTTTGTATTATGTTTCTTAGAGAGACCCCCAAATTGTACAAACTTCAGCCCCACCATACTGAATTCACCTCTGCTACCAACTACCAGCTTCCTCAGCGCCCACTAGGTAATTGAAAAATCATCTTTTTTTAAAGGTAAAATAATTTTCGGGCCGGCCCGTGGCTCACTCGGTAGAGTGCGGTGCTAATAACACCAAGGCCCCGGGTTCGGATCCTAAAAAAAAAAAAAAAAAGAGAGAGAGAAAAAACAGGATGAAAGA
>NW_007728155.1:321424-322958 GCF_000696425.1 Galeopterus variegatus | reverse complement strand
TTTTCAGCCCCTGCTTCCACCCCTAACCAGATTCTTTTCTTTCATCCTGTTTTTTCTCTCTTTTTTTTTTTTTTTTTAGAATTCACATTAATGAAATAACTGATGTGGTACAACCTGAAATTTCTGGATTCCAAAGAAATAAATTTCATCCTGAACATTCGATGTTACATTTTAGCACCACAGGGCTTGGTAACAGCCTGACAATGGGTTGACAACCTTCCCCCGGCCCTTCAGTCTGCTTATAAGTCCTTTGCTTCTGTCGTTCTTTCAGGGGGATGGCCTACTGCCCTCCTTTCTGTACAATTTGGGTAAACCGACTGGTGATGGTAAGAGTCATATGAGTGAGGGAGTCCACACAGCTAGAGGGACAATCCTCAGAGCAAGAGTCTAGGGGACTCTCTGGCTCCCCCACGCAAACACAATTACGCCAACATGACTCCATGAATCGATACACCTTGGCCTCCCCCCAGGCGCTGCAGTTCCTCTTCATCTGACACTCAGCTCTACCACTGTCCACCTAACTCCTTTTCCCTTTTTCCTGTGTCAAAGGACAAAATTACAACAAATTTAAAGGTCTCATTTGGGGCCGGCCCGTGGCTCATTCAGGAGAGTGCGGTGCTGATAACACCAAGGCCACGGGTTCGGATCCCATATAGGGATGGCCGGTTTGCTAACTGGGTGAGCGTGGTGCTGACAACACCAAGCCAAGGGTTAAGATCCCCTTACCAGTCATCTTTTAAAAAAAAAAAGGTCTCATTTGGCTTTATTGCGATTCTAGAATCAGTCAACAGTTCATATCATGAAATAGAATAAGCGTTCTGATGCGCTGAGCAGAAAATGTTGGCTCTGTAGACAGAGAAGGGCTGAAGAAAGCAGAGGCCAAGAACAAAGAACATATTAATCCTTTCAAAACTACTTTTCTCATAAGGAGGGGATAAGGAGACAGATCAATCGAAAAATAACTAATTAGTTAACATCAGGTTATTTCTTTTGTGTAAAGATTAAAGCAGAGGGAACTTTATTATCATGCTGATAGAAGATTTGAAAACTGGCCTTTTTAGGAAATTGGCTGTTCTTTCTCTCTCCTGATTTCTCCAAAGGTCAGATAACAACTTAGTCTTGGTTTGGAGACGTGGAACTTAAGCATGGGTGACTCCATTTTGATTTTTAGTCTGGTCTGTTGTGGCCTAACACAGGAGTTTAATTTTTTTTTTTTTTAAAAGATGACCGGTAAGGGGATCTCAACCCTTGGCTTGGTGTTGTCAGCACCACGCTCAGCCAGTGAGCAAACCGGCCATCCCTATATGGGATCCGAACCCGCGGCCTTGGTGTTATCAGCACCGCACTCTACCGAGTGAGCCACGGGCCGGCCCAGGAGTTTAATTTTTTAAACTGCAATTTTTTTCATTTAACACCTCTCTTCCAAACACCTAAGGCCTAAAGGTGACATCATGAGACCCTGTCTCAGGACTAAGAAGATTTTCAGTGAATATGGAAATATCCCCTGCGTCCATGAGAAATGCTTTCTTGAAAC
>NW_007728155.1:318505-320898 GCF_000696425.1 Galeopterus variegatus | reverse complement strand
TTTAACACCTCTCTTCCAAACACCTAAGGCCTAAAGGTGACATCATGAGACCCTGTCTCAGGACTAAGAAGATTTTCAGTGAATATGGAAATATCCCCTGCGTCCATGAGAAATGCTTTCTTGAAACAGACCCAAGATCCATCTCATTCCTCCCAACATGGGATCTCTTACTCATGAATTTACCAAAAAGCCTTCTGGAGCTTTTATATACAGTGATAGTGCTAGGGATGGTTTAGGGAAGCTTTCCAATACCTCTTTTTGACACAGAATCTTGTGCAAGTTACTTAACCTCTTTGTGCCTCAGTTACTCATCTGAAAATAGGTATAATCACAGAACATACCTTATAGGTCAGGGGGATTAAATGAGTTAGTACTATACATGTACAGCTTTAGAACAATGCCTAGCACATAAAAGTACTCAGCATTAACTGTATTACGTAAAGCACTATGCAAATACGCCTTCACGCTCCCTCACTCCAAGACTGCTGCACCCTGTAGAACACCAGTCAGCTATATCAGCTCTTCTGTGGGTCCTACATTTGTAGCTCCGCAAAGAAAATGTAACCGTTTTTCAACTAAATCTGTTTATTCAAGCTCTAAAGAGTGCCCCTCTTTCTCATATCGTCTTTATCTCTGATGGTTTTACACAGCATTAGTCCATTCCTTCTCATCCGAGACATCTGTAAAGGTTTCAACCTGTCCTCCATGTGATATCCCCTCCCCCACAAAAAAGACATTGACATTAGTTTCAGGTGTTCCAGGTGCAAACAGAATTAGAGCTGACAGTCCTGTGGGAATATTGTCAAGGCAATGGTGGACAAGGAAGAGGGAGAAAGACCTGGGGCCCTGGGAGTTGTCCTTGCTCCACATGCACCCCTCTGGCTACACTGCCTTTGCAGGCTGCCTTCCCAGGGGAGATGAAGGCACCCCGTTCTCTACATTTAGTCTTTTTTGTCTCGGTTGATGTCTCTCTGGTGAAGGTTTCAATGTGGTCCTTACTGGCCACCTCAACACCTGAAACCTTAGCTGGGCTCAGAAGGAGGAGTAGCATTGAACTCAGGAGTCCATCCCCCCAACATTTCCAGAGACAAGTAAATGAGGCCACTTCGTTCCCTTCTTGGCCCTGCATGGAGCCTGCTCCACTTTCTCCACTGCCCACACACCAAGAACAGAGTGTTTGTGGTGTCAGCTTTTAAAAATTCAGTGGGCTGGCCGGTTAGCTCGGTTGGTTAGAGCATGGTGTTATAACACCAAGGTCAAGGGTTCAGATCTGCCAGCCAGCCGCAAAAAAAAAAAAAATTCAGGACCTGGGATCTTCTGTCCTCCGTCTCCTTCTTGCTTATTTTCACTTGGCTTGCATGAAAATAACAGGAAGTAGTAATGCTGGTGAAAGCCAACATAGCAGCTCCTCAGTTATCTCAATTTAATTTCATTCAGAGTTTGGGACTTGATACTTTCTCACTCACTACTTAATGATTGGCACAATGTACCAGACACTGGGCACGTACAATGAACACTCTCCCTGCCCTCAAAGAAGTTAGTGACAGCCATTAAAGAACTATCAATAATAACAGATGCATTACCAAAAGCTATTGTTATTTCCACATTGTTTACTCTGAGGATCAACTAGAAACAGGAGCCAGATTTAAATGTTGTTCTAAAATGACTTGATGGGTACAGGTCTCCCCACCGGCCACACTGCCCTCTCCTGACATTTCTCATTGGTTTCCATTCAATCCTCTCCAGCCACCTCAGATGATTTAACCCTTGTTCTTTTTTGGCACTGAGTTCCTTCCTACCCAGGGATGTTACAGACCAGGACCAAACGAATCTTAAAGTCTGCATTAAAAAACAAGGCCGGCCCGTGGCTCACTTGGTAGAGTGCGGTGCTGATAATACCAAGACCACAGGTTCGGATCCTATATACGGATGGCCGGTTCGTTCACTGGCTGAGCGTGGTGCTGACAACACCAAGCCAAGGGTTGAGATCCCCTTACCGGTCATCTTAAAAAAAAAAAAAATGGAGTTAGCTGCTTACTTTCAACTATGGCTAAATCACCACTGCCAGTTTTTGTAGAGCCTGGGATCTAAAAATGGTTTTTACATTTTTTTTTAATTGAATCAAAATTGATTATACATATTTTTGGGGTTCAACATTGAGATACGTTGATCAATCAATATTACTAGCATAGGTATTGTTACAAATCATAATTACTTTATGCCCTTTGTCCAGTCTCTCCCCATCCCCCGTAGATTTCTTCTCTCCTTCTTAAAGAGTAATGGTTACTCTGTTGATTTGTTGCCTAGATGATCTGTCCAATGCTGCGAGGGGTGATCAGGTCCCCCAATATTATCGTAGAGCAGATGCTTCTTCTGTCACTCTGAAATGGGCT
>NW_007728155.1:315387-317505 GCF_000696425.1 Galeopterus variegatus | reverse complement strand
TCCCCCAATATTATCGTAGAGCAGATGCTTCTTCTGTCACTCTGAAATGAGCTTTGTGGAGAGAGACATCCTCTTTTTTTCTTTATCTCTGCTGGTGACTCTCCTTGTGTCAATGCATTCCAGTAGCTGGTGGACCATCTGCGTGGCGGTTGTGGCATCTAGCTGCTTTCTCAGCAGCCGTGGTTATTGTGGTGGCTGTGGTGGGCCACCCACATGGAGGTGATGTTTTTGGCATGTTCCTTGGTGCTAGAGGTGTGCCAGGTTGTGGGAGGGGGGTCCGGTTCCCTTCTCCGTGCCTTGGGTCCCCGGGCGAGCCCCAAGGTGCTGGTGCAGTGTGCCCAGTTGTGGGAAGGGGGATTTTACATTTTGAAATGATTTTAAAAATTGAGATAATTATTTCGTGAAGTGAAAATTTTATGAAGTTCACATTTCGGTGTCCATAAATGAAGTTATATTGGAACACAGCCATATTTATGCATTGTCTATAAATGCTTTCCCAATATAACTGTGGAATTGTATAGTTGTACAGAGAGCACATGACCCACAGTCTAAAAAATTTATTCTCTAGCCCTTTACAGGAAGTTTGCCAACCCCTAGACTAGAATATCCAGTTTGGAACCAACCATGGACAGCTATGTGAAGCAATGCAGTGATTTACAGATCTTGCCTCATTTATGTCTCAAAACTGCAAAAAATAGGTATTATCACCATTTTTTAGGTGAGAAAACAGAAGCTGAGAGACATAAGCTAGCCAAGGTCACCAAAGAGTCTGGAACCAAACAAGGTCTGCCTGACTCCAAAACTGGTATTCCAAAGCGCTGGCCAGTTGGCTCAGTTGATTCGAGGTGATGTTGACAATATAAAGACCCAGGTTGATCCCTGTACCAGCCAGCCTCCAAAAAACAAAACAAACCAAAGTGGTTTTCCTTCCACTGCTCAACACTTGCTCCCTAAGCCTCTACATTTTCAATTATAATTGGTCTCGTTTGGGTGACTTTGAAGGTAAGTTCTAGGTGTCACCTTGGTTAGATGAAGGAATGCTGAGGAACCTGGTAAAACTATCTTTTTAGGTGTGTCCGTGAGGGCGTTTCCAGCAGAGATTAGTATGAGTGTCTGAGTGGACTGGGTGGGAACCTTCCAATCCGCTGGGGGTCAGGAGAGAACAAAAGACAGAGGAAAGAGGTGAAGCTCTCTCTNAAAACAAACCAAAGTGGTTTTCCTTCCACTGCTCAACACTTGCTCCCTAAGCCTCTACATTCTCAATTATAATTGGTCTCGTTTGGGTGACTTTGAAGGTAAGTTCTAGGTGTCACCTTGGTTAGATGAAGGAATGCTGACGAACCTGGTAAAACTATCTTTTTAGGTGTGTCCGTGAGGGCGTTTCCAGCAGAGATTAGTATGAGTGTCTGAGTGGACTGGGTGGGAACCTTCCAATCCGCTGGGGGTCAGGAGAGAACAAAAGACAGAGGAAAGAGGTGAAGCTCTCTCTCGATCTGCTGGAGCTGTGATACACTCTTCTCTTCTGTCCATGGACATCAGAGCTCGAGACTTCAGCTTTTGGGTTCCAGAACTTACACCAAGGACACCATCAGCTTCCCTGGTTTTGAGGCCTTTGGACTTGGACTGAGCTACGCTACCGACATCCAGTTTTTAGACTTTTACATGGGACTTTTCTTCATAGTCACGTGAGCTAATTCCCCTAATAAATCCCTCTCATTTAATTATAACTTATCCTATTGATTCTGTCTCTCTGGAGAACCCTGACTAATACAGTGACCATCTGTTGATCCTAATTATCTCCCTTGAGGCCAACCATACAGTAACCTTCACATATCTAGGCTGTAATTTTGTCTTGCCCAAGTCTTTTATTCTCTGGGCTTGACATTAATTCTTTAAGAAATTTCTTTTTTTTTGAGACTAGCTAGTCAAGGCAGTAGTGAGAAGAGGGTAAAGGTAGAACAAGGAGTTAGAGCTGTAATGTGAAAAATCAACTGAGATAACTCACTGTCTTCGGACCTGTTTTAGTCCGTTTTGTGTTGCTATAACAGAAACACCCAAGACTGGGTAATTTATAAAGGAAAGAGGTTTATTTGGCTCACGATTCTGGGACAGCTGCAT
>NW_007728155.1:314900-315251 GCF_000696425.1 Galeopterus variegatus | reverse complement strand
CCAGCAGGGCAGACATTATGTCTTAAAGCTCCAAAATAATGTTCTTTGACTCCAAGTCCTGGATCCTGGGTACAATTGGGCATCTGGGCCCCCAAAGCATCAGGCAGCCTCATTCCCACAGCTCTGCTAGGTGCAGTCCAGTGGGCTGCGCTGGTGCCTGCAACTTTTCCAGGCCAGTGTTCCACTCTGGTAGCTCCACAGGTCTGGGGTCTCCATGGTGGTCCTGCTCTCATGGCTCCACTAGGCATGGTGCTATTGGGGTTTCTCTGAGGCAACTCTGACCCCACATTTCTTTTTTTTTTTTTCGTGTCCGGCAACGGATCGCAACCCTCAGTGTCACGCCCGTACCGG
>NW_007728155.1:303074-313900 GCF_000696425.1 Galeopterus variegatus | reverse complement strand
ACAGTGCGCCACCGGGCCGGCCCTTTTTTTTTTTTTTTTTTTTTTTGACTGGTCAGGGGATCACAACCTTCAGCACAGTGTTGTCTGCACCACTCAGCCAGTGAGTGCACCAGCCATCCCTATATAGGATCCAAACTCACGGCCTAGAAGCTACCATCACCACACTCTCTGGAGTGAGGCACGAGGCCAGCCCTGACCCCACATTTCTGCTCCGCATTGCTCTAGGCCATGGCCTCTGCAGTGGCTTCACCCCTGTGGCCATGGCCTCTGCAGTGGCTTCACCCCTCTGCCTGGGTCCCCAGGCTTTTCCATACATCCTCTGGAATCTGGGTGGAGGATGCCACACCTCCACTGCTCTCACATCCTGCTGGCCTGCAGACTTAGCACAACGTGGGCGCCACCAAGTTTTCATTTTTGGGCCTCTACTCTCCAGGGCTACCGCACAAACCACACTTGGAGCCGCTCCAGCTGGAGCAGCTGGGATGGAGGGAGCAGGATCACTAGGGCAGCTGCGCCCCACATCTGTCCTCTGAGACAACTCTGTCCTAGGCCTCAGGGCCTGTGATGGGTGGGGCACCCTTCCAGACTTCTGAAATGCCTTTAGGGCATTTTCTCCATTGTCCTAGTTCTTAGCATCTGGCTGCCTCACTGCCAAGATAATGTCTTTAGCAAACAGTTTATCTTTTTCACCCTTGCATTTTTCTCCTGCTCTCCGCTTCTCTACCGCATGGCCAGGCTGCAAATATTCCAAATCTTTAAACTCTGCTTCCATTTTAAATTCTGGCTTTACATCATGCCTTTGCTGCCATAATTCAGAGTAGGCTGTTAGAAGTAGCCATGCAGGATTCTTTTTTTTTTTTTTTCAAAAAGATGACCAGTAAGGGGATCTTAACCCTTGACTTGGTGCTGTCAGCACCACGCTCAGCCAGTGAGCAAACCGGCCATCCCTATATGGGATCCGAACCCGGGGCATTGGTGCTATCAGCACCACACTCTCCCAAGTGAGCCACGGGCCGGCCCGATTTTTTTTTTTTTTTTTCAAAAAGATGACCAGTAAGGGGATCTTAACCCTTGACTTGGTGCTGTCAGCACCACGCTCAGCCAGTGAGCAAACCGGCCATCCCTATATGGGATCCGAACCCGGGGCATTGGTGCTATCAGCACCACACTCTCCCAAGTGAGCCACGGGCCGGCCCGATTTTTTTTTTTTTTTTTCAAAAAGATGACCAGTAAGGGGATCTTAACCCTTGACTTGGTGCTGTCAGCACCACGCTCAGCCAGTGAGCAAACCGGCCATCCCTATATGGGATCCGAACCCGGGGCATTGGTGCTATCAGCACCACACTCTCCCAAGTGAGCCACGGGCCGGCCCGATTTTTTTTTTTTTTTTTTTGACCGGTAAGGGGATTGCAACCCCTGGCTTGGAGTGGTCCACACCACACTCATCCAGTGAGCTCACCAGCCATCCCTATATAGGATCCGAACCCATGGCCTCGGCGCTACCAGCGCCACACTCTCCCGAGTGAGCCATGGGGCCAGCCCGCCATTCAGCATTCGTAATGCTTTGCTGCTTAGAAATTTCTTTGGCCAAATGCTCTTAAGTTCCAACTTCCACAAAGTCCAAGGGTATGGACACAATGCAGCCAAGTTCCTTGCTATGGTGTAGCAAGGCTGATCTTTTGTCCAGTTCCCAATAAGTTCCTCACTTCTATCTGAGACCTCATCATCTGCATGGCCTTTACTGTCCACATTTCTATCAGCATTCCAAACTTTCCCTCGTCTTTCTTCTTCTAAGTCCTCCAAACTCCTCCAACCTTTGCCCATTACCCAGCTCCAAAGATGCATCCACATTTTCAGGTATCTGTATAGCAACACCCCACTCCTCGGTATCAATTTTCTGTTTTAGTCTGTTTTGTGTTGCTATAACAGAAATACCTGAGACTGGGTAACTTATAAGGAAAAAAGGTGTATTTGGATTATGATTCTGGGACAGTTGCAGCTGGCACGGGCCTCAGGCTGTTTCTACTCATGGCAGAAAGTGGCAGGCAGCCAGTGGGTACAAACAGATCACATGGTGAGGGGAAGCAAGAGGTGCCAGGGTCCTATAAACAATAAGCTCTCGCAGGAACTAATAAAGCGAGAACTCACTCATTACTCGCCCCCCCACCAAGAGCATTAATCCATTCATAAGGGATCTGCCCCCATGACTCAATTAGTTTCCAACGCTGCCACATTGGGGATCAAATTTCCACATGAGTTTTAGAGGGAACAACACATCCAAACTCCATCAGGACCAGTCTGATTTTGAGAAGTTTCTAGATGGCAGTTTTAGGTTCCTTCACCATCCACATCACTTCCTCTGAACATATTCATTTGTCTATAACCCTCTTAAAGTTTGGCACCTAAGACAGAACTTGATGCAGGGGAATAATGCCATCGATCGCAACCCTCAGTGTTGCCCCCGTACCGGACTGGGGACCGGCAACGGGATTGCAAGCCTCGGCGTTGCTCCCGCGCCTCGCTCAGCCAGTGAGCGGGAGCCGGTCTGTACGTGGGAGTCTATAACCCTCTTAAAGTTTGGCACCTAAGACAGAACTTGATGCAGGGGAATAATGCCATCAGCAGAGTGCCTCCCTAATTGTAGATATTCTACATCCCTTCTGCTTTATATATGAGGAGTTAACTTTTAGAAACCAAAGGCAGAATCTTAGACTTATCACTAACTTCACTTGGTAAGATGGAGTTTATCATTCCTATTGAGATCTTTTTGAATCCTCACTCTGCAAGCTGATGAAGTTGCTGTTCCTTCTAACTCCTTGCCATCCATGAATATGATATGCATGCCTTCTGTTTTCATCTGGGTCACTGGCAAAAATACATCAAGGTTTGTCCGTTCCACAAGGTGGCACTCATGGGCCCTCCATGCTATACAGAGCCTCACACTTAATTCGTCTCTCTCTGTCCTGTAGATCCTGTTGGGATGGCAGACGTGAGTGAGATTGAGTCAGTTTGGAAGAAACCACAGGTGGACATCTTTACTTTCAATGTCCTCTCTCCTAACATCTACATATCCACCTGTACAGAAAAAGTTAACTTCTGTTTCCAGCTCCTGTATTCTTTTCCATTCAGGGTCACTGCAAGCAGGATGTAGGTTACCCAGCCTCCCCTCCCCAGTTCTTTATCCCACATCTACCACTTGCCTAGTACTGCTTGTGTGAACTTGGGCAAGTTCCTTAGCATTTCTGTGCCTCTTTTCCCCATTTGTGAAATAAGGATAGTAATAGTAAATAAGCTAATGGATGATAGTAATAAGAAAAAAAGTTCTATTTCATATTAGATTTTTATAGCTAGTACCACAGTAGGGATAATAAACTGAAGGAGCTAGAGAATTTAAAAAATTTTAAACATAAATTGTACTCCTTATCTGTCTACTTTATTAGGCTGTCCTCATGCCCCATGGAACATACTGTCCCCTCATTCAGAAATGGACTAACTGCATTTTCCTCCACTGTCTCCTCTCCTGGCCTTGATCTATAGATCCTATTAAGACAGGAACAGCAACGTTGATCCAAGGCTACAAACTTTCAGTTACAAGATCAACAACTTCTGGGAATCTAAGATAGAGCATGGGTGGTGATGGATGTGGTTAATTAATTCGACTGTGGTAATCATTACACAATGTACACATATATCAAATTATCACGTTGTATGCTTTGAAGAAAAAAAAGACAGCAACAACAATCATTTTATCCGAGATCATGCTAGGTTCATGTCTCATGGGAAATACCAATGTCTGTGGAATTTCCCCCATATTCCATCCTCCAAGTCTCCCTTTAACATAGGAAATGTCAATTTTGGGGTCATTCCCATTCAAGCACAGGCCAATGAAAAAAGCTAAATGAAAACCTAATTATCAGGCTAATGAAAGGATATCCCTAATCTCTTAATTATCAGGAAGATTATGAATGTCCAAGTCACTATGGAAATGGCAATTCTCTTAATGGAGAACTTCACAATTTAAACAAACTCGATGTGAAAAATAAACATTTATTACAAAAATTAGTTTTGACAATCTAAAATGAAAGCAGACAAGGTGTTTTCCAACTCAAAAGGCTGTGGTAAGCTGGGGAGGTAAATTCCAAGGCTGTTAACAACTGACTCATACTCATCACAAGTGGCCTAGAGAGGGAGGAACCATTCACCTCAAACTTACAGGAGCCATGAATCGCCTCTGCTTCCCCTTCTTCCAACCATGATACAGAACTGAAACGAACTTCATCCTCACTGAACCATTTCATAGTATCTACTTTTACGGTCTAATTGGACTTTATTTCCTCTGGAAATTTTATTATTTACTGGTGCATGACCCTTAACTGATGGCTTGAGTTTTTCTTTTTCTTTCTGGATCCTTGATAGAAAAGAAAACTCAGTTCTCTTAGGGATTTCCAGATAAGGCACAGCACAGGGCAAAGTGACACCGAGTATCCTCCATGGAAAAAAAAATAAGCAAAATCAACCCTAGAGGACCCTTTATTTGTCCTCTTGCTAGTTAATAAATAGAGTAGGGGATTGTGGTAGGCAGGGAAACAAATTTAAGGGCAGAAAAGGGTCCGAATGGGGATGGGGAGAGCAATGACAGCCAGGCCCATCCTGCTTATTCCTGCTCACTCGCTTGCAGACCACCAGATGGTCCAGTCTCAAAATTATCTTCTCCTGAACCCCACCACACTAGTAAAGTAGTAGTTACTCCTTTAACTGCTACTAAAGAAATAGTTCTTCGAATGATCTGAGAAACCTCCCCATCTCAGCTCTGGGGCAGTTTTTCCTGTAGCCTTAGGGAAGTCCATTAATGCATCTGGTTGGGCGATAGGTGGAAGGTGGGCACTTTCTTCTCTCACTTGGTGAACAGGGCAAGTAGAACCTCAGAACACAGCATCAGCTTCACCCCAAACCCTCCTCCAGCAGAGGAATGCCTGGCCATGAGAGGGATCAGGAATGAGGGTCCAAAGTTCAGAAGCTCTGCCTGAGATAAGAACCAGGAAGGGGCAGGACAGGGAGGTAGGCCAGCATGCTGGGAACTGGCCCCACGTTTCTGGGAAGCAGGGCCTTGAGGCATTTTCCTGTTTGTACATAGAAGGAGCCTAGGGACCCTCAAAGGCCTTATTTCCCTCACTTGCCACAAAAAGAAGCTCTGACAAACTGAGTTTTTATTTCCAGTAACATCCAGCTAATACAAACACACAGAAACACAACAATCTCACCAAAGAGCTAAGAAGCCCTCCAACACACACCCACTTTCAGCATACAACTAAGACCCCCCCCCCACATACACACGCACATACTCAGCAAAGAGCTAAGTCTACTACACACATCCCCACTGCCCTACAGACACATCCTAAAAGGATCTGTACGGTTGTTCCAGCCAAGGGAAGGGTGATGGCTTGAGCTACCAGCTCCAGCTTTCTTTTTCTTTAGATCAGTGGTTTTAAATCTTTTTCACTCCACATCCCCTAAAAGTTTACTGTGCTCTCCACAACAAAAGCTCCCGTTTTCCTATAAACACAGTCAGTGTCAGTCCATTTGTGTTCCAAAGGAGGACGGGGTAGGAGGACCTCAGTGGCTCTTCCCGTGGGAAGACAGAAGAGAATGTGCTCCAGAGATGGAAGAGACGCCGTCATCACAAAACAATCACTTCGGCCGCTCAGGTCTCCAATCCCCATGCTAGAACAGCTGGCACCGTCCCCAAATGGGAGGAAAGAGCCTATTCAAAGGCCACTATAGGCCAGGTGGGTAGTGGCTGCAGATTCCTGGGAGCCCCACTGCTCTTGCTGTCTATTTAGAAGGGAAGTCAACAGGCATACCTAGGATTCCTGCCTGATCCCTCCTAGGGATGGTGAATGAAAACTTTAAACAAGTCCCAGGCCACTGAGCAGTGGCAGGAAAGGAAGGGAGGGTACGAAGGAGGAAGGGGCACATAGGTGACGTTATTAAAAACACATCCTAACTAAGACAAAAGTGGGGGCTCTAAGGGGTCTAGAAGACAAATAAGGCATCCTGTGAAACTACAGACATCAGGGGCCAGAGTCTGATAGCACCTGAGTATGGCAAACACAAAGGACAGGAGAAGAGCCGGACCAGGGTCACACCAGGAATGATGAGGTCTGTTTGAACTCCCCCTGGGGAAATAAAACATCCAGTTAGTTCTCAATAGTCTTGCTCAGCTGATAATCTGCAAAACACAGAAACACAGGCTGGAGCCCTGCTCAGTCCAGCCGGGAGCCCCCTGGGCAGGCATACTCACTTCACTCCTAGTACTCGGCTGGCTGTAAATCACCTTCTTACTCGAAGTCCTGTGGACAAGTCATAAGATGGAGATGCTCAGCCCCTTAGGTGCTCACTAACCTCTCCTTGCCAACTTAGAGGCCAGAACTCAGAACTTTACAGAAGCACAGTGTGCTCAGTAGGGAGGTGTGGGCAGAGGGAGCTAGAACAAACCCAGGGCCACAGTGAACCGGGTAGAAATCCAGATGTCTTCTTCCCTCCAAGCCAGTTGCCCCTGCCTCCAACCCATTGCCCTGGACCCATTTCAGCTTCAAAACACATGAATCCACTTTCTCAGCCTCAGAGAACCCCAGGACAGTGCTTCACTCACCCTTTCTTTGCTCCTGAAAGAGAAAAAAACAGGATCATGAGTGTCAGCAGAAGAAAAGACAGCAGGGCACAGGAAGACGGGGGAACTATCATGAAGCATTTGATGATGTATGTTAGAAGGGCAATCAGTGCTTCCAGGAAATAGTGACCACACTCATGGGCACAGTATCAGGGTCAGTACTCAGATGGCACCATGAACCATGCCCTGGAAAGGGGACAATACAAAGGAGAGCCTCTGATGGCAGATACTTACTGTCGAAGTAGCCTCGGCTGTAGGCAAACCAGATGCCAAAAATCAAGACTCCAAGGAGAATCAGTGTTACAAGAACAGCTGCCACAATGCCCCCTACATTCAGCTCCACTGCGAGACACAAACAAGAGGTCAGGCACCTGGATGCTCCTTCATGGTACTGAAAACACTGCCCATGGCAGGATGAAAAGCAAACCCTGATCCCCACCCCAGGCCTGAGCTCAAGCCCCACCACAACCTCACTCACCAGCTTCCATGCGCACAGCATCTGACATCATGGGTGTCCCATACCCATTCTGTGCCTGACAAGTGTATTCTCCAGTATCAGAGGCTGACACGGGGTCAAAGACCTGGAGGGCAGAAAACAAATTGGCTTCCTGCTTGAAGAAGCCAAGTCCCTATCTTTCATGTCTCCTGACCCTAACTGCAAGTTCTCTCTGTTGCCTGTTCTTTTGCCCCACCTTCAGGGGTTCTAAAACTGTATCCCCCACACGTTTGACCCTCACCCCACCCATACCAGCTCCCCTGACTCCTGGTTCAGAACATAGGAAGAGTTGCTAAAGGCACGGTTGCTCTTGGGATCTGTCGGCATCAGTGTCCCGTCCTTGAACCAGGAGTATTCAGAAGGTGGGGAACCGTCTTGTTCTGAGCAGGTCAACACTGCCCGCTTCCCAATGGTGGCAGAGGAGGGGATGTTGACTGTAGGCTTGGATGGAGGAACTGTGGGAGGAGAGAAGGAGAGAAGGTGCTCAACACAAGGGTAGGGAGGGTCTAAGTAACTGACTAGGACAATAGCCCATCCAGTCATCTCTAGCCTCCCACCCTTACCATGCCCTTAGTTTCTACTTAACCAGGGGCTCATACCATCTAGCAGCACTGTGACTCTGAATAGCCCCACCCATGGGCATTCTCACCATCAATGAACTACAAAGCTTAGCAGAGCCTGCTGTGCTTTAGGGAAGCAACTGATTCCAGGCCCATACAGAAGACATGTGGCACTTACCAAGTACAATGAGCTGGATGCTGACCTCCCCATAGCTGTTGCCACCTTCCTCAGAGACCATACAGGTATACATCCCAGTGTCTTTCCGGGTCACCGATTGGAAGGTGATGCCACTCAGTGAGAAGGTAACTCGGGACGCATAGGAAGCTGCCAGGAGAGAGGATGCAAGGGCAGGGACAGAGTAAACAGGGAGCTAAGAGAAGCTGAGGAAGATAGCACCCAGGGTATAGAGGCACTCTCTTCTTCCCCCAGAAAGGAGGATGGGAAGGCCATGGAGACCTGAGCCCCAGGGTGTGCCACTCCCCTGGAATCCAGGCATGGATCAATCCCTCCACAACCTAGGCAATCAGGTAGGAGGCAGCACAACTTACACGTGATCTTGTTGTCATAGCAAACGAAGCTGGTGGTTTGGCCTTGAACAAACTTCCACTCCACACGGGGAGAAGAGAAGCCCGAGAAGGTACAGGACAACTTGGCCACTGCAGACAGGATCAAAATGAGCGAGAGAAAGGAGCAGCAGCAAATGGACATGATGGACATGATGGGGAATGGCTCCAAACCACAGGCTGGGCTGGATTTTCTCCAAGTCCCCAGAGCTCTGTACCTGCTCACCCTCCCACACACCCTGCCCACGCTCCACAGCCTGTCCCAACTTACTTGTATTCTCAGGAACTCTGACTTCAGGATCAGAAGTGTACACTTCACTCCCACCCAACACCAAGGAGCCTGAAGAGAAGGAAAGAGGTAAGCCCCATCAGGAGTGGACAGAGAAATGCCATGGAGAGGGAAGAACAGACCCAGCGGAGGCTGACGGAGGCTCTCCATGCTGAGATCCTAAGACAGAAGGATTCAAGAGATTCAAGCTCCTCCCAGCCCTCACACCTTCTCACCATTATCCTACACATCTGCTTTAAATGCTTTTTGCTACAATTGTGGCCAATATTTCTTTTATCTATGGCAATAAAACATTTCTTTCAAATGCAATTTCTTTCATTCCTAATTTTTCCCGGTGTGACTCCCAATAATCTAATTAGATTCCTCCTAGTCCAAGGGCAGCTTCCAGAATGATATTTCATGGTTTGGAGAAAGCCTCTCAACAAATGACTGCAGCCACTTGTCAAGACAATCCTGGAAGGAAGCCAGCAAAGCTGGAGGCAAGGGAGGGCAGGGAAGGGAGGAGCAGTAATGAGGATAATAACAATACTCAACATTTGTAGAGCATTTGGTGCTTTTTAGTGTTTTCACATACATTATATGATATGTTACATCGTTTGATCCTTGAAACAAGCATGACAGATCAGCCGCACAAGTATTATTATCCCAATTTTACACAAGTAACTGAGACTACAAGAAGTAAAGAAACGTGTCTAGGGTCACAAAGCTCGTTCTGAGATAGAGCTAGACTAGAACTGGGCTTAGATCACTGTGGAGGATACTAACATTTATAAAGCAAATGCATCTCACAGGGCCTAGCTTCCAAGGCCCTATAATTTCAGGTATAGCCTAACTTGAAAATTTCACTTAGAAATGTTAAGCTTGTGAAAGACAAAAACTTTCCCCAGGCTAAAGTCTCTGTTGTAGATAAAGAATTGTAACACAGCAAAATTGCTGGCTCCAAGAGCAGATGTCCTTGGTGCAGCTACACCTAATGATTGTTGCCATGACAATTATCTTACTGTTCTTTTGTAACCACCTATATTCCTTTTCTGTAACTTTCCTGCCTGAAGAATGAATATGGAGAGAAGACCAGAGTTCAGTGTTAATTTTCTGAGAAGGAATACCTCTCTCTTGAGGGTTCCTTAAAATTAACCCCTCCAGGGCTTCTCACTGCTAAGAAATGGGCTTTGAGTAATCCTTTGTGTCTCCATCACCTTGGGAGAGGTGACAGATCACCTCATTAAAATCTCCTGTTGCCAAATGGAGAAAGAAAATAAAGGTGGTATGTGGTCAGGGTGGAGAAAAGAAATGAGGAGGGTTAATTAAATAACATTGGGGGTGGGGGGATCAGGGTTCACGAGAGGGGCCCACACATGCCAAATAAGAACCAATGGCAGAGGACTCTGTGATCATTGATGTGGCTACAGACATGCACTTAACACACTTACTCTCCATTCACGTTGTCAAATTTCAAATTCATGAAGTATGCTTTTATTTATCGCCTTAAGTCAGAGCCCTGTCTTCTTAGATAAATGCATAAAGACGTGCAATGCAAGCACATCTGTTCGATTCAAGTACATTTTTCCTTAATTTAATTTCTCACATAATTGAATATTGTCTCTTGACCTCTGAGAAACCCCTTCCTCATCTGAAATATGAGAGGTTTGAACTAGATGTTCTCTAAAGTCCTTTAAGTTCCTTTTTCTTTTGGCGCTAATGTTTAGACAGTACTCTTATGTACATTTATATTTTTTCTTTCTTTTTTAAAATTTTTTCCTGCAGCTGACCAATAGGGATCCAAACCCTTGACCTTGGTTTCATAACACCGCGATTCCTATGCCCCTTTTTTTAAATCTTATCATACCCTTCTTTTTTTGTAAACCACACTGTTTTTCAGAAGAGCCATTGGTTTAATAGAGGCAAACTATGTAATAAACTGTCATTCTTTTAAAAGTCAGGTCTATTTTATCTAAAAATTATTTCTAATAATATTACCTTATATCTACATATTCATCATTGCATTTTTATGGCAAATCTATACTCAAATGTAATAACAGATATGGAAATAAAATCAAATAGCCTTTATTAAATGGAAAACTCTTCCTGAGGACATGAAGTCTCTTACTCAACTCTCAGCAAGAATGCTGATAATCTGATAATGAAATACCTTGATTTTTGCCCAAGTCAGCCTTCTCTGCTTTGACGATAGGAAATTTGTTTTTTAAAGATTCTTAAATTTTAGGATTTGCCACCTGTGATGTGCAC
>NW_007728155.1:300136-302735 GCF_000696425.1 Galeopterus variegatus | reverse complement strand
TTGACCTCTGAGAAACCCCTTCCTCATCTGAAATATGAGAGGTTTGAACTAGATGTTCTCTAAAGTCCTTTAAGTTCCTTTTTCTTTTGGCGCTAATGTTTAGACAGTACTCTTATGTACATTTATATTTTTTCTTTCTTTTTTAAAATTTTTTCCTGCAGCTGACCAATAGGGATCCAAACCCTTGACCTTGGTTTCATAACACCGCGATTCCTATGCCCCTTTTTTTAAATCTTATCATACCCTTCTTTTTTTGTAAACCACACTGTTTTTCAGAAGAGCCATTGGTTTAATAGAGGCAAACTATGTAATAAACTGTCATTCTTTTAAAAGTCAGGTCTATTTTATCTAAAAATTATTTCTAATAATATTACCTTATATCTACATATTCATCATTGCATTTTTATGTCAAATCTATACTCAAATGTAATAACAGATATGGAAATAAAATCAAATAGCCTTTATTAAATGGAAAACTCTTCCTGAGGACATGAAGTCTCTTACTCAACTCTCAGCAAGAATGCTGATAATCTGATAATGAAATACCTTGATTTTTGCCCAAGTCAGCCTTCTCTGCTTTGACGATAGGAAATTTGTTTTTTAAAGATTCTTAAATTTTAGGATTTGCCACCTGTGATGTGCACTGTGATGCCCAAACCAGACCTCTCTTCAGGAATAAAGGAATTATTGCCCAAGCTGCTGGGTATGCTGCCAAAAGAAGGCCTTCAGCTATAAGCCCTCTCTGAAGACAGCCAAAAAACTGTCTTGCCCAACAGCCTGCCTCCTCTAGGGGCAGGGGCAGCCAGCATCCAGTGCTTAATCATGGGGGCGGAGGGGTTGGCCAGTGAGCTCAGTTGGTTAGAATGTGAATGCTGTAACACCAAGGCCGAGGGTTCAGATCCCCTTACAGCCACCTAAAAAAAAAAAAAAAAAAAAAGAGGAGTGGGGAAGTATAAAACCCCAGCTTCACTGCCCAAGTCTCCAACTAGGGACAACACTGAAGGGTCATTCCTGCTCCAAAGTTCCCTGTGGGGTAGGCTGAGGCCTCACTGGGACTACAATGCAACTCAACCTCTCCCTCTGCCGAATCTTACTTATTCCCCCTCCTTTCCACATGTGTGGATCCCAAAAGCACTCCCTAATAAATATTTTTTGTCTGATAATTGACATCTGAGAGCCAGCTTCCCAAGAAACCAAACTGTGATACCACCTAAATAAAGAGCAGCGTCTAATTAAACTAAAAACTAGCCTTTGAAATAAAGAGACACACACACACACACACACACACACACACACACACACATCACAATGTATGAATTTGATAATTATTCCTCCATNAGAGACGTTGACCTCAATGTCCTCCCACCTCCCACTGATGCAAGATTGCCTGTGTCTACCTGTGGGCCTCACTGTGCTGACACTCAAAAGTCTACTGTGACTGCACATCACACCATGAGTCAAGTTCAGCCTTACCACCATGTCCTTTCTACTACATGTCCACAGGACACCTCAGCCATCATGGTCCACATTCCCCTTCTTATTCCTGAACATGCCTCTGGAACCAGACTGCCTGCAATCAAATCCCAGCTCTGTTACTTACTAGGCTGTGTGACCTGGGCAAGCCACTTAGCCACCTTGAACCTCAGTTTGCACATCTGTAAAATGGGAATAATACGAGTTTCTACATCAAAGAGCTATTGTGAGGGTTAAACAAGCTAATACAAATAAAGTGCTTAAAAAAAATGCTTAGAACAGTGTCTAACCAACAGGAAGCACCAAATAAGTATTATATCTTATCACTATTTTATTTTTTGTTTTATTTTTCCGTGGCTGGCTGGTTCAGGGATCCAAACCCTCGACCTTTGTGTCAAAGCACCATGCTCTAACCAACTGAGCTGACCAGCCCACCCAAGTATTATATCTTATTATTGTCATCATCAGCCCCTAGGTGCTTCTGTACATGCTTCTCTTTCCGACTTCAAGATTTTCTTCAGCAAAACATATCGATAAATATAAATACTGCCTGAAAAGTGCTTATACTGCAGCCCAAAAAACCATCTCTCCCCTATCACTATAACTGCCCTGGAAAGGCTGACCGCTCTCTACAGATGGACCAGCAGAGCAGGGGCTCTCTGTCAGCAACGCCCACCTACATCAGGACAGCCAGTTTCCCGGCCCATTCTCTTCATCCATTTTATATTTTCTCTTGCCTCATCACAGCCCCCTTCTGCACTTAACCTTGGCCCTATATTTGCCATACTATACACACACATACAAATGTCCTCCTAACGCACATGGTAAGCAATATAGAAGGAAATTTCATCCTTTTCAATGTGAAGTTTAATATACTCTAAATTCACAACAAGAAAAGCCACAAAGTTAAAGGTATCAATAGATTTTTGGCCTGCTCTGGTTTGGGGCCCGTGTACTTCTGCTGGATGAAGAGCTAACTATCATTTAATCCCTACAACAACCTTCAGAGATGGGTAATACTGTTATTATTCCTGTTTTCTACAAACTTCTACAACTGAAGGCCAGAGCAGTTAAGCAAGTTGCCCAAGGCCACATGGTGAGTAGCAATGTAGACTCAAACTAATGC
>NW_007728155.1:297595-298633 GCF_000696425.1 Galeopterus variegatus | reverse complement strand
AGATAAACCCATTTTTTAAACTGGCAGATGGGTTAAGCTCAAATGAAAAAACAAATGATTCAAAGCCCAATCTTTTAAAAATGCTAATAATTGCAGTTTTTTTAAACTGTTCAGTTCTCAGAAAAAATAAAGGCTCTATTAATCCTTTTTTAAAAATTTATTTATTTATTATTATTTTTAAAAGACGACTGGTAAGGGGATAATAACCCTTGACTTGGTGCTGTCAGCACCACACTCTCCCAAGTGAGCTAACCGGCCATCCCTATATAGGCATCTGAACCCGTGGCCTTGGTGTTAGCAACACCAGACTCTCCCAAGTGAGCCACAGGCCGGCCCTATTAATCCTTTTTTAAAACTTCATTTTGTAACTTAAAAAAAAAAGTGTTTCTGAATTTGCTTCATTGCTTTGAAACAGAATTACAGTTCTCAGCATATGGGCAATTCCCACTTGCCATTTTGCAAAAGGGACTGGTTCAGAAATCACTTGGGCCACAGTGTGTCTGTACATGTTCACATGCACAATGGTAGAGGCTGGTTTCCTACATCCAGATTGTACATGCAGACACATACAATCCCTCAAGGTGATGAGTGCGGAGTCAAAAGTTAAAGAAGTACCAGGAATGCAAGATCTAAAATAGCAGCAGAAAGTGGGGGAAAATGTGAATCCATTTAAAGTATCTCTATTGTTTTCATGACAACCATGAAACTCCAAGTAGGCCCAAGTTAGCTGAAGAGGAGACCCCTGGCCAGAACACTGTTCTTTTTGCAGAGGTAATCTACAAAATGGTTGTCATGGACTGAACTGCTTTCCCAAAATTCATATGTTGAAGCCCTAACCCACAATACCCCAGAATGTGACTGTAGTTGCACATAAGACAATTCAAGAGGTAATTAAGATAAAATAAGGACATTAGGGCATGCCCTAATCCAATCTGACTGGTGTTTTTATGAGAGGAGACAAGGACACACAGAGATACCAGAGGTGTGCATACACAGAGGGACAACCATGTGAAAAGACAGCAAGGGGGGGGGGGCCAC
>NW_007728155.1:278739-297168 GCF_000696425.1 Galeopterus variegatus | reverse complement strand
ATTAGGGCATGCCCTAATCCAATCTGACTGGTGTTTTTATGAGAGGAGACAAGGACACACAGAGATACCAGAGGTGTGCATACACAGAGGGACATCCATGTGAAAAGACAGCAAGGGGGGGGGGGCCATCTGCAAGCCAAGGAGAGAGACGTCAGAGGAAACCAACCCTGCCAGTACCTTCATCTTGGACTTCTAGCTTCCAGAATGGTGAGAAAATAATTTTTTGTTGTTTAAGCTACCCAGTCTGTGGTATTTCATTATAGCAGCCCTAGCAAACTAATACAATGGTCTAAGCTAAGCATCAGCAGTGGACATTCTGGTGGAGTCCCCGGTGACTGCAGCCTTGACTTAAGAAGGCAAGATAGGGCCAGCCCATGGTTCACTCGGGAGAGTGCGGTGTTGATAACACCAAGGCTATGGGTTCAGATCCCTATATAGGGATGGCCAGTTGGCTCACTTGGGAGAGCGTGGTGCTGACAATACCAAGTCAAGGGTTGAGATCCCCTTACCGGCCATCTTTTAGGAAAAAAAAAAAAAAAAGAAGGCAAGATTACATTTCTGCACAATGAAAGAATCATCATAAGCTTTACCTTTACACAGCTTATCCTATACTCTTAATTCATCATATCTGGATTCTAAACACATATTATTAATCATAACCAAGAAAATCGCTGAATAAAATAACAATAGCAGCTAACATTTATTGAATACTTACTATATGCCAGATATTCTTCTAAGCTCTTTACTAGTTAATTCATTTAATCCCTGAAATAATGCTATTAGATACTATTAGAGATAGATACTATTATTGTTCTCATCTTAATATGAGTTAACTCGAGCACAGCAATTAAGTAATTTGCTCAAGGTCACAAAGCTAGTAGGTGGCAAAGCTAAGATTCTAACCCAGGTAATCTGGTTCCAGTACATGATACTATATCGACTACCACAACTATGCAAAAAATACTTATTGCCATCCCAAAAGTGAAGGTAGATTGTTTGAACTGGCATAGAAATATGTCTAAAATATAAAAATGATAGAGTGTGATACTATTACAACGATAGAGTGTGATACTATTATTATAAACAATAAAAATAACCAAGTATATGTATTAAAAAAAATCTCTAAGAACAGACTCCAAACACTTGACAGTGCATATTATCTGAGAGATGAGAACACAGGCAGCTTTCCTATTCTGTGTTCCACATTTCTGTAATAAGCAATTATGCAGCCTTACAACACCAAGGTCACAGGTTCAGATGCCTGCAAAAGCCAGCCGCCAAAGGGGAAAAAAAGCAATTATATATTAAGTATTGTAATTTAGAGAAAAAGGGAGTGGGAAAGAGGAATAAGAAAAGAAAAAAAGATCGGACAGATCACAAGAAGGAAAGAAAAATGAAACAAAGCCAAAAAGGAGAGGCAAACATAACAGCCAAAAAAAAAAAAGAGGAAAGATATAAAGAATAACAGGAAATATCCAAATGGTGGTGAACCAGGAAGCAAAACTGTTTAAATAAAACTTTAAAGGTGAAATGAGGTAACAGATGAGTAAGAAATACGAGATTACTGCACCACCAAAATCCTGGAGAGCATATGAGTCAGATAAATTTCAAGGAGAAAAAGGGCAGAAGGAAGGGCTGGCCCGTGGCTCACTCGGGAGAGTGTGGTACTGATAACACCAAGGCCAAGGGTTCGGATCCTAAATAGGGACAGCCAGTTAGCTCACTGGCTGAGCGTGGTGCTGACAGCACCAAGTCAAGGGTTAAGACCCCCTTACCGGTCATCTTTAAAAAAAAAAAAAAAAAAAAAAGGCAGAAGGAAACCAGAGCACAGGTAACCTGGAGACACTATGGTTGAGAACAAGGTAGGTGGAATGGCATAGGGGTAGGAAATGGAAAAGAAGGCGAGTTAGGTAAAGAGAAGGGGACGTGGTCAAAATAAGCACAAGACATTAATAGCTAAATCAATCCCCACATGTTTCCATACACTTCAGAAGAGAATCACTATGTATCTGAATAATAAAACAACTGCAGCAAATTGTATCTTCCAAAATAGCCACACCTATCTGTGTATTTACTCCATCTACATGCTTTTCTCACACTGTGACTGAGGCAGAGTCTAAGTTCCCTTCCCTTAAATCTGGGCAGTGTCCTGTGACGGCTGATGGAGTTAATGGTGGAAGTGACATACTGAGCCCTCACATTAAGGTTAGTGCCTAATATGCATTTTCTCATTAAATTCTCACAAAAACTCTATCAGACAGGTACTATTGTTATTACCCATTTTACAGATGAGAAAACTGAGGCTTAGAACAGTTGCCCCAAATCACATGGCTAAAAATAGCAAGGTGGAAATCTTAACCCAAGTCTGCCTAATTCTGAGGCTCCAAAGCTATTCTGCTATACTTTAAGATAAGCAAGGAAATCCTATCTATCCTTCAAGGTCCTTTTCAAATGTCCCTTGATTCATTATGCCTTCCCACAGTCAAAATTAATTTCTCCCCTGTGTTCAGGAATATAGCCTAATAATCAAAGGTAATTTTAAAAATTTATATATAAGGACAATTTAATGTTATTAGTACAGCAAAGAAAAAAAACCCTAAATGTCCAACAAAAGGTGAACAGTTAATTAATTATGGAATAGCCATCCAGTAGAATACCATAGAATGGATCTTGTTTAAGTCATATTTTGCCTAAAGTATACATACATACCACACATTAATTCACAGATGACTAGAATGAAACATCACTAATAAGGTTTATCTCTAGATAGTAAGATTAAATGTGATTTTACTTTCTGTCTCGTCCTCTGTATTTTCCCATTTTCCTACTTTCAGCATGTATCACTTTATTATTTTTTTTGTATGTGTGTGGCTGGAGGGAATGGCATCCATTCCCATGGCCTTGGTGTTATAAGGCTGGCTCTAACCAGCTGAGCTAACAGGCCAGCCATATAACTTTTTTAATAAAAAATTTATCTTTTTTAAAAGTTACTATCTTCCCCTCTATACTGCCAAAACACTTTTCTTCTTCTTTGATAACAGCCCCTGCCACACTCCGCTCTGTATTCTACTTAGTCCATATGTGTCTGTAGTTTCTTGGGAACAGAGGAACAAGTTCCCTTCATATCCTCCTCGGCTGCTAATTCTGTCTTTGCTTAGAGGAGATATTCCATGAAACTTGCTGAAGCACTGCTGGGATGAGAAGGTGGTCACACAGGGTGGAGGCCTCCAGACACCTAACAGAACCCACGCACAACCATCCCTTGTACATGAGGGGCCAAACCCACAACAGAAAACTACTTCCTTCCACTGCTTTATTAAGATACCCTTTGTTTTCTCTATATATCCTGTTAATTATTAGAGTTTTCCTTAAGTTGCTTTTGTGTTGTGAGTTTGTCTGAATTTTTTTTCTCTCTCTTTTTTTTTTTTTAAAGATGACCGGTAAGGGGATCTCAACCCTTGGCTTGGTGTTGTCAGCACCACGCTCAGCCAGTGAGCCAACTAGCCATACCTACATAGGATCCGAACCCGTGGCCTTGGTGTTATCAGCACCGCACTCTCCTGAGTGAGCCATGGGCTGGCCCTTTTTTTTAAAAAAAAAAAAAAGGAAGGAAAAAGAGGGAAGCCAGCTAACCAGTCTCTCTGGTTTTCTCTAAGAATTCATCCAAACTTCCCCTCCTAACGCCACCATCTACAGCATCCCCACAGTTTATCTAGTCCACTGTATATGCTAATTGTTACCAGAACCTCTGGCTCCCCTCAGAGCTCCTTCACAGCAGGTGTTATTCATTCTCCTCCCACCCCCAATCTCTAGCACAGTGCTCAGAACACAGTAAACATCAGTGTTTATTGGATTAATAAATGAATTTTAGATCACAGTGTTATAACACCAAGGTCAAGGGTTCGGATCCCTGTACCAGCCAGCCGCCAAAAAAAAAATAATAATAATTTGACATTCCAATACAATTAGAACCAGAACCTAGGGCTTCTACGCACAGTGTGCCCTTTCCTCCCCACCACTCGCCCTGTAGAGACTGAACTAGCTCCTATAAAGGTTGGCCTCCCAGTAAAGACCAGGAGGCACTACTGGGCCAGGGAAGATCTACAGCTGGCAGGCCCTTTCTGGAAATTGGGATGGAACAGATAAGGAATGCGTGGGCAAGAGGAAGGCTCTGTGAGCCCAATAACAGGCTGGGCTATGTCTAAACAGCCATCCCTGGCTGCACTTTCAGTGACGTCCATCAGCTGGCTCGGCCCTCTGAGGAAGGCAGGAAGCGGTAATAGCAGTGTCTGACAGGAGCGCTTGCTTTCACTCCATCACTCCACCTGCTTTTTCTGTCAGCAGAATTTCCAGTTCTACCTGCTCAGCTCCACCCCCCCCCACCCATCTCCCCCCTTGCAGGGGAAGGTTATGCCTCCCTGCCCAGGACACACTCCAGGGGCCTAGCATCAAACTTTCTGCCAGCCAGCTGCTCCCTCCTGTTCCACCCCTACGTTGTGAAACAAATGACACAAGCTGGACTTTGGACAGAAACCCTGCTTATCAGGGAGTCCCAGGCAGATGAACTCTGGGTGTACAATGCCTGGAAAACCCCAGTATGCACTCGCACTGCTTGCCACAACCCCCTGACAATACTGGAACCTGTTCCTCAATTACATTTGATGAGTGGTTGTCCAGGTCTTTCCTGAACCTCTGAAAAGGAAATAGGTTTGAGTTTAGAGGTCCCCAGGGTTTCTCCTCAAAGCTAACAGATATGAAAAACAAGACCTATTATTTTCTAATCTATCACATAAAACTTGTGTAGCATTTAAATCTACCTGTGGATGGGTGGGTGGGGGTGCAGGCCAGGGAATCCTAACATCCAGGGTGACAACCCCTATAATACCAATATGAAAAGATCTCCAGGATATATTACGTAAAATAAGCAATAGAATATATATAGTATGCCTCCTTGTGTAAGAAAAAGGAAAAAAAACAAACAATATTTTTATATAAACTTGTATCTGTATCATGCAATACTAGAAAGATATGTAAGAAACTATGGGGGGTATGGGGTGAACGGGAACTAGATGGGAATAAGACACCCCACCTTTTGATACATTTTGATTCTCAAACCACATCAACTAACTAAACTGTTCTAAATAAATACTTTTTAAATCACAGCATCTCTACCCAAACCAGAGCTGGGCTGGAGACCACTAATAAGCCCTGATCACAAAGGAAATGAAAAGAAACAACATGAGGTCAAAGTGTTCTGGAGCCGGAATAGAAAGACTTAGGTACTGGAATTACACTACGACTCATTTCCTAGTTCCAGCTATTACCAGTCACTAGTTTTTTAGTTTCGAGGGAACAATTCTTTCCTGGGAGTAGAGGAAGAGTGACTCACCAATCTACAGTTTTGAGGTAAATGTGACCCTGAAGAGCAAAGCTAGAAAGGCTTGAGTCAGAAAACATCAGCAGGAAACACCAGGCCTCAGAGACTGACCCAAACACAGGGCAGCAGTTCCTCCCTACCAGAATGCCTCAGTGGGGGAGGGAGAAAAAGCCAGCATTCCAACCCAGGTTTCCCTTCTTCCCCCGTGGTTACACCAAAAGTTGACCTATCCATATGCTAAGCAGAAATGCCTCTCCCTGCATGGGAGACAGCTGAACCTTTTCTAAGTACAGGTTCTCTAGGGAAAGGGAGTCTAGCACTGTGGGTCACCAGTTTTTCTGTTCCCAAGCCCAGCTCTCCCAGTGTCTAGCCTCCGGATCCCTGCCCCAGCAGAGTCAGGCTTTCCTCTCCACTAGCTTTCCCATGCTGGGGTGCTGGGGTTGGGCCTTTGCTTTACTTGTCCATTGTACCTTGCCCTTCTTCCTCCCCGATGGCACAGCCCCACAGTGAGGAGCAGCTGGGGGGGGTGGGAGAAAACACATGGGCAACTGTATACACTTCAGACAACCCAGGGACACAGGACAGACTAGACACCCAAAAAAAGAGCCCCTACTTTTTGACTCTTGTTACTTGGGATCTCCCTGCTTCTTCTGACCTCCTCTACTGGGGACAGCATTCTTTCATCCTCACAAAATCTGAAGGGGATAATAGCTGCCCAAGAATAATCCCTTCCTATATACACGTAATGTAGCTATTATCTCAGTTGATCCTCATGACAAGGGTAGGACAATTATTATTACTCTTCTTTTACAGATGTAAAGACTGAGTTACTAGCCTAAGATTACAAACAAGGCAGAGAGGGAGCCAAGCTAGAACCCAGATGGGGTGGCCCGCCTCCCATTTCCATCTTCATTTGCAGTAACCATATCGCTCCCAGCCAGGGCTAGCCAATTTAAAAGTAACAAGGTCAGTTCCTCCATCACCTAGACATGTTGCTTCCAATGACCCACTGTCCTGCCAGATTAAAAGCAACATCATCCTAGGCTCCCTCTGAACCACTGTTGCTTGGCTCACTGAAGACATTCGAAGCCCCAAAATGGTGCTATCACAACCCTGTCAGTGTTTGCAATTATTGTGGATTATTACAAATAATATGGGAAATTAGGGAGAGAGAAAATGAAGGAAGAAGAGACTGGGAAAGGAAGCAGGTCCAGGAAGATTATAAGCCTCACAAATACTGTCACTGTATTTACACTGTCACTGACAAAAACTGTTAGAAATAGAGTCACTGACACAGAAGAAAGTTCTAAGTTTCAGGGGGAAAGTACTGGTACAGTACAAGGGTTGGCAAAGTCTTTAGTACTGAGTACCACATTGAACTAATAAATGACTATGGTTAGAACTACAACTAGCAGTTCTAAGACACAGGCAGAAATAAAATAGGCGAGAGGGAAAAAAGGGAAATTTAAGAAAAAGGGAAACGGAAGAGTAGAATGAAGGGGAGAAGTGAGACAAGGTCTAAGACACAGGCAGAAATAAAATAGGCGAGAGGGAAAAAAGGGAAATTTAAGAAAAAGGGGAACGGAAGAGTAGAATGAAGGGGAGAAGTGAGACAAGGAAGAACCTATCGGGAAAGAAAAAATCTTAAAAGATAAGGAAGACAGTAGATTCTGAAGCAGTATCCCAAAGACTTTTGTGCCATAGGGTGACTGAGATGCTTGATCAGGAATAGAAAAACGAGAAGCAAATCAGGAGGCATTGGTTCTGTTCCCAGGTTCCACCTCATCCGCTTGTCAACCTGGAAAAGTCATTTCCCCTCTTTGTGCTTGCTTCCTTCTCTGTACAATAGGAGAGGATTAGACTGGCCTCCAGTCCAGTCCACCCTAAGGGTTTACATTTTTGTGATAAAGGACATGGGAGTGACCAATCCATCTATGGGGGCAGGGTATCTATTTCCACCCTTCAAAAACTGAGCAAAATGAATTGCCTTCTTAAGACATTAGTACTGATAGTAATAGTTCATTTCTTTTACACTTCCTAATATATGAACCCTGAGGGAAAAACTGAGACTCACACAGAACACATACTGATACAACTGTCCACATAAGCACACACACAGACACTCAAAAGTCAGATAAACATACAGGTGCTGACACAGGTTGACTAAGCCACAAAAGAGCCGACCACACAGCCCCGCACAAACACACCTAGAGACAGAGGCATGCCCCAGCAAGTGAGCCTCACTGTTCCTCAGGAAAGGGAGTTTACAAAGAAACAAAAACTCTCACACAAGGCCAGGGGGAGGGCAGAGTTGCGGCTCTGAGGAGAATCCAACCAACCAACAGACACATCCTCCCCCTGGGAACAGTCACTCAGTCAACGACATTTATTAAGAACTCTTGAAGTAGTTATTCCAGAAAGGAACTTTGAATGCTGTGCTCTGAGAAACTTCAAATTTCAATTGCATTTCCTCTTCAGACTCTGCACCCAGACACTTTTCCCAGAACAACCACAGCAACCCAAAGATTCAGAGGAGCTAGAAAGTCCTTCAGCAAAAGCCAGGGAAAGACTTCACCCCATCCCAGCCCACCTCCATTAGACTTTCTGCGAGGACCCGTAAGGAGCTTCTCTTCTCTTGGGTCGGTCGTGGATGTTGGGTGCGTGTTGGAGGGACAGGATCGCCCTGCCCAGGTGCGTGTGGAGGGGGATGGTTGGGTAGACGTACGTGGAAAGGGTGCTCGCGCCCGCCGGCCCTCACTCGTAAATGAGGATGGGGGAGAGTGGAACCAGCCCTCCCCGGTATTTTGGGTGTGTGCGCGGAAGGGGCAGCTCCCCCCCAGTGGGTGTAAGTGGGGGGGTCACAACTCCCCGGTGTGGGGGAGGGGAGCCAGCCATTCACCCGGGTGCGGGGGAGGGGAAAGGAGAGAGAGCGCCAGAAGTGGACGTGCGAACTAGGAAGGTGCCGCAGACAGGTTTCTGAACTCCTCCCCTCCCGCCGGCAAGGGGCGTGGGAAGCGCTTCCCTCCAGCCTCTGACCGGACCCACCGATTCCTCCCTCAACTCCGGGAACTTACACAGGATCGCCGAGGTAGAGAGAAACAACAGTTTCCTCCCGGCTTTCGCCTTTGTCCCCATCACGATTCGGATACGACAGCACCCGTCTCCGGAGCTCTGGGAACAGGCACAACTTCGCGCACCACAGCCCGGGGACTGAATATGAATAGGAAGGCAGAAGGCAGCAAGAGATACATGCATACAAGGGATGCATACAGCTGATAAACTTTAGTGCTTCAGCCTCACGTGTTGAAAGTTAGTTATGAGGAACAGGAACAGGGAAGGAGAACTTTAAAGGGCCAGGTAATGGGTTGGAACAGCTTATCAGGGTTATGAACCAAACAGTTAATGAGGAAGAAAGAGGAATGTTCTCTGAACAACAATCAAGCCAGAGGGCATGGTTATGTCATGGGCCAGATCAATTTACTTCCAGGATTCTGTCTAACTCTGATCAGGGATAAGCTGAAAAAGCAAAGGGTGTAGGTTAGCAGGCCAGGAAGGGGACTAGAAAACTAATTTGTGGTGATAGAAGATAGAAAGTGGTTGCCTAGAAAGGGAGTGGAATTGACAGGAAAGGAGCACCTAAAGACATTCTGCAGATTTCAGTGTTCTAGATCTTGTTTAGGGTAGTGGTTACAAGTGAGCATACTCAAAACTCACGTAATAACTTCGTATAGCATACATTATACGAAGTTATACGATTCCCTCCACGCCCGATTGGTCGGCGCCCCGCCCCTGCACATTCCGATTGGTGGAGGGAGCCGCCGCTCCGTTGAGTGATTCACCGTGACCAGGTGCAACCTGGCCCACCACACCCCACTGGGGCGGATTGGTGCCATTCCTTGCTCGAGCCTCCTCTGATTGGTCCAGGAGACTGTCGCGTAAGGACACGAATCCACACCTTGGACAGGTGAGGGGCTCCGATTGGGCGGTGTTCCTGAAGTAGGGACTTTCTGACTGGCTGGGTTGTGAGTTGGCGCTGGAGGACTAAAGGAGTACCTCTAAGGAGGAGGTAGGGAAAGTCGGAAGGTCGTCGTGCTGTGGGGCCCACTGAAACGGGCTTGTTGGAGGGGGATGTCTTTTGTTTGTTTATTTGAATGAAAATTGCTTGGTGCTGCGGTAACCTTGGTCGCGTCCCCAGGCAAGTGAAAAAACATTTATTAATATAGGAGGGTTGGGAGAGAGGACCCAGAAAGGAGTGGAATGAAACGAAACCACCACCAAACTGTGCCCCTGTCCACCCCACTCGCAGCATACACGGGTTCTGAGAGATGAGCAGCGGGGAAAGGAGAGGAAAGGGAAAAGAAAGGGAAGGGAGCGCAGAATTACATTATCTCAAGAAGAGCTTTAAAACAAATGTACACAAAACACCCAGATGATCCAAACTGACCTACAGATGCTCTGTGAACGTCTCTAGGTTACTGTGGATATGTCCTTTACACACGTTTGATTTGTCAGCAGGCCCCCACATTTCAGAATTATTTATCTTCTCATTGTAACTAATAGGTGCGTGCAGACTAAGCCTCCTTTTTTCTTTCTTTCTTTCTTTTTTTTTTTTTTTTTTTTTTTTTTTGTTTGTTTGTTTGTTTGACTGGTAAGGGGATCGCGACCCTCGGCATGGTGTTGTCCACACCACGCTCAGCCAGCGAGCGCACCGGCCATCCCTATATAGGATCCAAACCCGAGTTCCTGGCGCTACCAGCGCCGCACTCTCCTGAGTGAGCCAGGGGGCCGGCCCTCCTTTTTTTTTTTTTTGTCTTTTCCGTGGCCGGTAAGGGGATCACAACCCTTGCCTTGGTGTCACCCGCACCGCGCTCAGCCAGTGAGCGCACTGGCCAGTCCTATATAGGATCCGAACCCGTGGCCTTGGTGTTATCAGCACCGCACTTTCCGGAGTGAGCCACTGGCCGGCCCTAAGTACTTGTTGAATCCACACAATGAAGTGAAACAAGACAATATGTAACCCAAAAAGAAACTTCACATTACTAAATTGACACAAGTATTTGGGTGCCTGTCAAGTGCAAGGCTATGTTCTTTACTCTCAGGAATTTAAAGTCTTGGGGAGAAACATATACCTGAACTATGAGAGTAAAGAGTAGGGGAGAGAAGAGCTTGGAGAAGGGCTCAATCACTGTGGGCTGTGACTGTCAGAGGAAACTTCAAGATGGGGTAACTTGAGCAGGGGGTTTAAGGGAACTATAAGATAGATCAGTCTCTTGGTAGAATGGGGGGGTCATCTTAGAGGTCATTTAGGTCAACTTCTCACCCCACATGGGAAGGACCATACAACCACTGACAGTTTATACATGCTCTGCTTTAACTCCTAAAAATTCTCAAGGCAGAGCTTCTTTATGTACATCTCTTCATTGTTAAAATATCCATTCAACAAATTGAAATCTGCCTCCTGGTAACTTCTAGCCATTGCTCTCTGGAGTTTCACAAAATGACTATTCCTTGCCACTATCAGCCCTTGCTTCAAATATTTTAAGATAGTTATTATGAGCCTCCTAAGTCTTTCCTTCTCTAAGCTAAACATCTTTATGTCTTTCAAATTTTCTTCATGTGACACGTTTTCATGACCCCTCCTCCCCAGATTAATCTCCCTCCTCTAGATAATCCCTTGTTTGTTACTATACCAAGAACTGAACCACACACTAGAGAAGCCATCCCTCCATGGGGTGGACAGATCTCAGGTCAAAACCATTTCCCCCATTTTTAGCTTTCTGTCCTTGGCTCACATCTCTCTGAAACTTTCTGCATCCAGAACGTAATTATGATGATAGTAATATCACTTATCTTATGGCAAAATAAGGATTAAATTATATGATATATGCAATGTGTTTAGCACAGGGCCTGGAACATTTTAAGCACTGAAATGGTAGCTATTTTCATCACTCTTATTTACTAAGAATGCATTTGCAAATATAATAACCATGTTACACTATTGAGTTTCTCAAATTCTTTTTTTTTTTTTTTTTTTAAAGATGACCGCTAAGGGGATCTTAACCCTTGACTTGGGGTTGTCAGCACCACGCTCAGCCAGCGAGCTGACCGGCCATCTCTATATGGGATCCGAACCCGGGGCCTTGGTGTTATCAGCACCGCACTCTCCCGAGTGAGCCACGGGCCGGCCCTTTTTTTTTTTTTTTTTTAAAGATGACCGCTAAGGGGATCTTAACCCTTGACTTGGGGTTGTCAGCACCACGCTCAGCCAGCGAGCTGACCGGCCATCTCTATATGGGATCCGAACCCGGGGCCTTGGTGTTATCAGCACCGCACTCTCCCGAGTGAGCCACGGGCCGGCCCTTTTTTTTTTTTTTTTTTAAAGATGACCGCTAAGGGGATCTTAACCCTTGACTTGGGGTTGTCAGCACCACGCTCAGCCAGCGAGCTGACCGGCCATCTCTATATGGGATCCGAACCCGGGGCCTTGGTGTTATCAGCACCGCACTCTCCCGAGTGAGCCACGGGCCGGCCCTTTTTTTTTTTTTTTTTTAAAGATGACCGCTAAGGGGATCTTAACCCTTGACTTGGGGTTGTCAGCACCACGCTCAGCCAGCGAGCTGACCGGCCATCTCTATATGGGATCCGAACCCGGGGCCTTGGTGTTATCAGCACCGCACTCTCCCGAGTGAGCCACGGGCCGGCCCTTTTTTTTTTTTTTTTTTAAAGATGACCGCTAAGGGGATCTTAACCCTTGACTTGGGGTTGTCAGCACCACGCTCAGCCAGCGAGCTGACCGGCCATCTCTATATGGGATCCGAACCCGGGGCCTTGGTGTTATCAGCACCGCACTCTCCCGAGTGAGCCACGGGCCGGCCCTTTTTTTTTTTTTTTTTTAAAGATGACCGCTAAGGGGATCTTAACCCTTGACTTGGGGTTGTCAGCACCACGCTCAGCCAGCGAGCTGACCGGCCATCTCTATATGGGATCCGAACCCGGGGCCTTGGTGTTATCAGCACCGCACTCTCCCGAGTGAGCCACGGGCCGGCCCTTTTTTTTTTTTTTTTTTAAAGATGACCGCTAAGGGGATCTTAACCCTTGACTTGGGGTTGTCAGCACCACGCTCAGCCAGCGAGCTGACCGGCCATCTCTATATGGGATCCGAACCCGGGGCCTTGGTGTTATCAGCACCGCACTCTCCCGAGTGAGCCACGGGCCGGCCCTTTTTTTTTTTTTTTTTTAAAGATGACCGCTAAGGGGATCTTAACCCTTGACTTGGGGTTGTCAGCACCACGCTCAGCCAGCGAGCTGACCGGCCATCTCTATATGGGATCCGAACCCGGGGCCTTGGTGTTATCAGCACCGCACTCTCCCGAGTGAGCCACGGGCCGGCCCTTTTTTTTTTTTTTTTTTAAAGATGACCGCTAAGGGGATCTTAACCCTTGACTTGGGGTTGTCAGCACCACGCTCAGCCAGCGAGCTGACCGGCCATCTCTATATGGGATCCGAACCCGGGGCCTTGGTGTTATCAGCACCGCACTCTCCCGAGTGAGCCACGGGCCGGCCCTTTTTTTTTTTTTTTTTTAAAGATGACCGCTAAGGGGATCTTAACCCTTGACTTGGGGTTGTCAGCACCACGCTCAGCCAGCGAGCTGACCGGCCATCTCTATATGGGATCCGAACCCGGGGCCTTGGTGTTATCAGCACCGCACTCTCCCGAGTGAGCCACGGGCCGGCCCTTTTTTTTTTTTTTTTTTAAAGATGACCGCTAAGGGGATCTTAACCCTTGACTTGGGGTTGTCAGCACCACGCTCAGCCAGCGAGCTGACCGGCCATCTCTATATGGGATCCGAACCCGGGGCCTTGGTGTTATCAGCACCGCACTCTCCCGAGTGAGCCACGGGCCGGCCCTTTTTTTTTTTTTTTTTTAAAGATGACCGCTAAGGGGATCTTAACCCTTGACTTGGGGTTGTCAGCACCACGCTCAGCCAGCGAGCTGACCGGCCATCTCTATATGGGATCCGAACCCGGGGCCTTGGTGTTATCAGCACCGCACTCTCCCGAGTGAGCCACGGGCCAGCCCTTACAACTCTCATTTTACAAATAAGGAAGGTAAGAATTGGAATAAGTAAAAGTAACTTGCAGTGACTGCTCAGTTACTCTATGTCAGAACTGGAACTCAGAACTCTCTGACTCATAACCTTTGCTCTTTCTACAATAACGTTCATGAGTATTATTTCCAACTTTCTCCCTCACATTTTTCCCTGGGAATTATTAAACACCTCAATAAAAATGCAGTGTCTACTGTGTAGCTCTTATTTGGTTTCATTGTTGGCCATACAATAATAAAATAAACAGTTACCTCACTGAAGAGCTGAGCATAGAGGGGAAGAGCCATGTAAATTATATTAGGGTGTGATAAGTTTTACAGTAGAGTTGTGTACTTTATCCACTGTTCTCGTGTCTTGTGTCCTTCATAGAATTCAGTTATATAAGTTTATCTACTTATTTTTCTACCTTCCCCTTCAGTTTAAAATGCTTCTTCATGACAACAGCAAGTCTCCTGCCAAATACATTCTTCTAATTCTTGTGAAATTCAGAGTGGTACAAAGGAGACTGGAAGCTTCCCAAACAGGGAAAATGGAAAGTAAAGGCGAAGGTCAAGAAGGAGTAAGGTCTACATAGGACACTAAGGAAACCAGCCTATGGGAGCAGGCACTGGAAGGTAAATTTGGAAAGGCAGAGTGATGCCAGATCTAAACTACAGATTGCTCAAAAGGCCAGGCTGAGACATGTGCTTGAGCCACTAGGCAACAAGGACCTATTATAAATTATCAACTTTGCCTGATAAGATAAATATTATCTTAAGATTGGACAGGCAGGGGCCGGCCCATGGCTCACTCCTCGGGAGAGTGCGGTGCTGACAACACCAAGCCAAGGGTTGAGATCCCCTTACTGGTCATCTTTATATAGGATTAAAAGAAAAAAAAAAAAAAGATTGGACAGGCAGTGATGCTTCAGAAAGGCTGAAATTAGAAGATTCTGAAGGTCAGGAGGTAGTGAGGCTCAACAAACGCCTACTGAGAGCTCATGTTAGAGACACTGGAGGTAAGAAAATGAGAGCCAGCCTTTGAGGAGCTCACAATGAATTGGGAAAGAAATGAAAAACAAAAATGTAGTGTAATAAATATGATGACACAGGTATATGGTAAACAGAAACCTGGGATAGATAACTAGGACCAAAGTGGATGTATGTATTCAATATGAATAGGAAGGCAGAAGGCAGCAAGAGATACATGCATACAAGGGATGCATACAGCTGATAAACTTTAGTGCTTCAGCCTCACGTGTTGAAAGTTAGTTATGAGGAACAGGAACAGGGAAGGAGAACTTTAAAGGGCAAGGTAATGGGTTGGAACAGCTTATCAGGGTTATGAACCAAACAGTTAATGAGGAAGAAAGAGGAATGTTCTCTGAACAACAATCAAGCCAGAGGGCATGGTTATGTCATGGGCCAGATCAATTTACTTCCAGGATTCTGTCTAACTCTGATCAGGGATAAGCTGAAAAAGCAAAGGGTGTAGGTTAGCAGGCCAGGAAGGGGACTAGAAAACTAATTTGTGGTGATAGAAGATAGAAAGTGGTTGCCTAGAAAGGGAGTGGAATTGACAGGAAAGGAGCACCTAAAGACATTCTGCAGATTTCAGTGTTCTAGATCTTGTTTAGGGTAGTGGTTACAAGTGAGCATACTCAAAACTCAATGAACTGAACACTTAAGAACTGTGCTTTTTATTGCAGGTAAATTATACCTCAATAATAATAATAAAGAAATGCTATAACCGAATATATTAAAAACCTGGGGAGGGGGAAAAAAGACTAGAATAGTTAAGACTCAAAACAAAGAGGGAAATTAGATCTCAGGAACTTTCCAACCTGTCTGAGAACCAAAGGGATTTGGGTATTTGGGGAAAGGATAATTCACACCTACTATCTGCCAGACCCTGGGATAGATTCTTCCACATATTTCAGCTTTATCTCAGACCCAACAATGTCTGGCTAAACTCAGGCAGTAACTTGGTGTGATAAGTCAGGGAAAAAAGTAGAATATCTCTGTGACAGAGAGCCCAGATGAATGGAAGATTTTATACAGAGGAATGTAGTCTGTGAGATAAATGATATAGGAGGGATAGGTGCAGTCCAGAAGGCTTCAGAAGGAAAGAGGAAAAGGAGGTGAGAGAAAGGCAAGGAATGCAGGAAATGTGTGAATGAATTTCTTCAGAAACTTGAAAAATCAGAAAATTAGGTCCATCTCTGACCCAACCTTCTCTTCCCAGATAAAGGAATAAAATTTTTAAAAATAAAACTTAAGAAGTGAAAATTCTGCCATTAAGAAATGTGAAAGTTCTGGGCCGGCCCGTGGCTCACTCAGGAGAGTGCGGTGCTGATAACACCAAGGCCAGGGGTTCGGATCCCTATATAGGGATGGCCAGTTAGCTCAATTGGGAGAGTATGGTGCTGACAACACCAAGTTAAGGGTTAAGATCCCCTTATCAGTCAACTTTAAAAAAAAAAAAAAGATATGGAAAAGTTCTCAAAGGATCTACATCAAACTATGTACCATGCTAGAGGGAAGTTATATACCTACTCTGTAGTGTTGAATTTTGTTTCAGTAAGCATGTGCTATTTTATTTTTTTTAACTAATTACATTTTGTTAAATCCACTGTGGGATCATAGAACAGTGTTAACAAAAACAGGAACCTGGTTTCAGTGGCGCAGGAAGGGCTCCTCACACCTGTAATCTGTGCATGACACATAGTAGGGATGAAGGGTGCCATCCATTCTCTCACCCAAAGGCCTGGGATTGCCCTTTCATTTTCCCAACCCAGTAACAAAGTCTGAGGGGAAGTGAGGTCAGGGCTCATGGGCTGAAGGTCTAGTGCAATGGTAGGCAAACTTTTTCTGTAGGCAAATTTTTTCTGTACGCAACCAGATAGCAAAAATGTTAGGATTTGAAGAAAGTAACAGCCTCTGTCACAGATATTCTGCCATTTTTGCACAAAGGCATCCATAGACAATACATAACCAAATGGTTACAGCAGCACAGCCAGTTGGGGCCATAGTTTCCTGTTCTCTGGTCTAGAGCAGTGGTACTTACTTGCCCCTGGCTGCATATTAGAATCATCTGAGGGACTCATAGAAGCCTGGAATGCCCAGGTACCATTCCCCCAGGTTGGGAGGAATCTGGAAGGAGGCCCTAAGTGACTCTGATATGCATACTGGGCTAAAAACAACTGTTCTAGAAGGAGAATTGTAGTCTCTCAGGAAAATGGTAGAATTTGGTGGCGGGGGGTGGAGGAATGGGAGGAATCTGGAAGGAGGCCCTAAGTGACTCTGATATGCATACTGGGCTAAAAACAACTATTCTAGAAGGAGAATTGTAGTCTCTCAGGAAAATGGTAGAATTTGGTGGTGGGGGGTGGAGGAAGGGAGGTAGATGAATGCTGGAAGGAGAGATGATCCAGGGCTGGACTGAAGTCTAGTTTGAAATCAGAACTGTTTCGAGGCAGGGCCAGGGCAGGGCCTCCACTGAGGGCCGAGGCAAGGTGGCGGTCACTGAGGGGGTTGGGGAGGCTGAGCATGGCGGCAAGCCCAGTGAGCCACCGCCCCAGCAGCAGCAGGAGAGATGGCGGCTGAGGCCAGAGAAGCAATAGCGTCCCCTAGGGACAATGGGTTTCTGAGCCTGGATTTGCCCATCTATGTCCTGTACAGGGACAGAGCAGAATGGGCTGATATAAACCCAGTGCCACAGATCCCAATCCAGTGGTCCAGATGATCTGTAGTGGAAAATTTGGAGATGTTTATGATTATTTCCTAGCTGTTCTGCAGCGTGATGAAAGAAGTGAACAAGCTTTTAATCTGGGACATTATTGAGTTAAATGCAGCCAATTATACAGTGTGGCATTTTTGGAGAGTTCTCTTAAAGTCACTTCAAAAGGACCTACATCAGGAAATGAACTACATCACTGCAATAATTGAGGAGCAGCCCAAAAACTATCAAGTTTGGCATCACAGGCAGGTAATAGTGGAATAGCTGAAAGATCCATCTCACGAGCTTGAGTTTATTGCTGATATTCTTAACCAGGATGCAAAGAATTACCATGCCTGGCAGCACCGACAGTGGGTTATTCAAGAATTTAAGCTTGGGGAGAATGAGCTGCAGTATGTAGATTTAACATCTCAAAGAGGATGTGAGAAATCTCTGTCTGGAATCAAAGATATGTTGTCATTTCTAACACCACTGGCTACAATTGTGCTGTATTGGAGAGAGAAATCCAGTACACTCCAGAAATGATCAAACAAATACCACATAATGAAAGTGCATGGAACTATTTGAAAGAGATTTTGCACGATCGTGGTCTCTCCAAATATCACAACCTGTTAAATCGGTTACTTGATTTACAGCCAAGTCACAGTTCCCTCTACCTAACTGCCTTTCTTGTAGGTATCTATGAAGACATGCTAGAAAACAAATGTGACAAGGAGGACATTCTTTATAGAGCACTAGGGTTATGTGAAATTCTAGCTAATAAAAAGAACACTATAAAAAGGGAATATTGGAGATATATTGGAAGATTTCTTCAAAGCAAACATAGCACAGAAAGTGACCCACCAACAATGCACAGTAATAACACCATCCATAAGAACTTGATGGAATACTTTTATTTTTTTAAGGGACTCTAGTTTAAAACTAGAACGATAGGGCCGGCCCGTGGCTCACTCGGGAGAGTGCGGTGCTGATAACACCAAGGCTGCGGGTTCGGATCCTATATAGGGATGGCCGGTTAGCTCAATGGCTGAGCGTGGTGCTGACAACACCAAGCCAAGGGTTGAGATCCCCTTGCCGGTCATCTTTTAAAAAAAAAAAAAAAAAACTAGAATGATCTTTTCCTTTGCCTAGGGTGTAAAATGTGCATTGCACAGGTGTTGCTTTTTTTTTTTTTTTTTAAAGATGACCGGTAAGGGGATCTTTTTTTTTTTTTTTTTAAAGATGACC
>NW_007728155.1:269178-278032 GCF_000696425.1 Galeopterus variegatus | reverse complement strand
GGTCATCTTTAAAAAAAAAAAAAAAAAGATCCCCTTACCGGTCATCTTTAAAAAAAAAAAAAAAAAGCAACACCTGTGCAATGCACATTTTACACCCTAGGCAAAGGAAAAGATCATTCTAGTTTTTTTTTTTTTTTTTTAAAAGATGACTGGTAAGGGGATCTTAACCCTTGACTTGGTGTTGTCAGCACCACGCTCACCCAGTGAGCAACCGGCCATCCCTACATGGGATCCGAACCCGTGGCCTTGGTGTTATCAGCACCGCACTCTCCCAAGTGAGCCACAGGCCGGCCCCCACAGGTGTTGCTTTTTAATAAGAACTAAGTGTGACGCTCGCTCCTCAAGTGCTTCTGCTATTCAGACCAGCTCTAAGTAATTTGATTCTTTTATTTATTTTTTAAAGATGACCGGTAAGGGGATCTTAACCCTTGACTTGGTGTTGTCAGCAACATGCTCACCCAGTGAGCTAACCGGACATCCCTATATGGGATCCGAACTCGGGGTCTTGGTGTTATCAGCACCACACTCTCCCGAGTGAGCCACGGGCTGGCCCGTAATTTGATTCTTTTAAAGTGAAGTAATTGGAGGGGTGGGGAAAGAAAAGGTTCTATAAAGAAACTTTTGTAGTCCTAAAAATATTTAATCTAATCCCTTAGCATCAATCCCTCCCTAAATGGTATGTGCGTCAGGATTTGTAGCAGTAATGATTGCAGGTAGCTTATATATAATGGATATGAACTAAGTTAAATTTCGGTTTAGTAAGCAGGGAACACAATTGTTACATTATTGTTGCTATGGCACACACAGTATCTTGCTATCTCTGTAACCAACTAATGCCAAAAGAATGATTTTGTAATAAAATTATAGATGTATCTAAAAAACCAAAAAAACTGTTTTTGGTTCACCTGACAAATTAAGTGCTTCCAGTACTTTGATTAAATGCTCTTTATTTTATGTTTTTGTGTGCACAGCACTATGAGTTGCCTAACCCAGCAAGTCAGCCCCTTCATCCCCCTAGTTGAGATGGCCATTGGGGGCGATCAGTAAGCCACCTTCCACCTAACCCTCTTTCTCGAACCATTCTCTATAGGCCCCTGTGTAGTTGCGAGCCCTGTGGAGACAAAGAAGGGTTAGAAAAGGACAGGCCCTGAAGGTAGTCCCGAATCACTTCCCACTAGCAAACCACACCTTCCCCATACCCTGTGTATCCAAGGCCCTGGGCCAGTTGCGTGGCCTGGAAGCCCCGCTTGCCCATCTGACAGAAGAAAACGAGATTCTCGTCTTCAGGCTCTGGCTTCTCAGCGGAGTACAAAGCCTTGAAAGCAGCTGGCTCCATCTGCAGGGCACTTTCCAACTCGGACACTGGGAGGAGGAGTGAGGATGAAATGGAAAGCCAGCAGTGTGGCACTCTCAGGTTCAGAAGGTGGGCCTGGAAGGACTAGGTCCTGGTGATCAAACAAATCTCTAGGGGGCGCCAAAACCGTTTATGGTGGCGACCCCCCCACCCCAACCGCAAGGACAAGAAATAGCCTACGGGGGAAGGGGAGAAAAGAGCGGAGAAGAGGAGGGAGGAAGGAAATGCAGATAAGCTCTTTCTGAAATGAAGCCATTGGATAGATCTTGTCAAGAAGAGACCCTGTCACTGCATTTTGGTAGCTGATTTCATTCACTCTTTCCTATTTTTAAATAAGTGGCCTTGGTTTTTATTTGTTTGTTTTTAAAGAAACTTGAGAGATAGGACAGTGTTTCTCCTTCCCCTTCAGAGGCCCAGAGCAATGTAGCAGGGCTGCATTCTGGGCTGGGCAGTCACAGGGCAGTACAGAACATTTGCTCTTCCCAGGGACCGTCTGCTACATTTCTCTGCCCCAGTGGAGCTGGGGGAATAATAAAGCTGTTATTATTTATACTGCACAACATTTGCATCAGTGGTCTTTGTCATTGAGACTTATGAAGACAACGTAGGACATGAGGGAACTTGTGAGTTTTTATTTAGGAAGGGAAGAGAGGGAAGAGAGGGAAGAGAGGGAAGAGGAGGAGGGGAGGGAGGAGGAGGCGGTGGACTCAGGCTGCCAGCCCTTGGGAGGTCAGACCTAGGTCTGGTCTGCCCCCCTCCTCCCCGCCCGTTATACCCTCAAACTGGACGGGCCAGTTCCGCTGCCAGGATCTACCTCCAATCAGCCCTTCTCTAGGGAAGTTGAGGGCTGGCTTAAAGAAATGCAGGACCCCCAAAACCAGTGCCTTCCCCACGCCATCCTACGTGAGGTCCCATTAGCTAAGACCGTTCTAGACTGGTCTCTGGTCCAACACCGGGGCTTCGCCTCTCAATCCCATACCCGGGATGTTCAGCGCCCCTGGGATGGTCCCAGCTGCCGCCTCCTCCCGAGATCGCACGTCGAAGAGCCGGGCCCGGCCCGAAGCTAGGAGCGAGCGGAGTTCAGGGAGCGAGACCGTGGGCGCTGAGGGAGGGGGCACGAGAGCCTTTAGGGGAAGGGGAACAGGAGGCACAGCTGCCATGGCGCCCCCTCACCTGGCGGCGCCCCAACCAGGTGGGAGTGCGCGTGAGGACCTCTCAGCCACGCCCCTTCGCTCCTCCCTCCACATCACCTCTATCCAGGGGGCCTCCACGCACTCCCGGGAGACAGGACGGGACGTGGTCCCAGGTTTTCCCCGCCAGTACCTCCTGCCATGGTGCGCACGGCAACAGCGAGTAGCAAGAATGCAGCCCTGACCCGCCCCCTCGGTGCCTGCAGCACCTTCCCCTCCCTCCCCAAGCCGAGACCGGAACCGGAAGCGGAGGCACCGCCTTCCGCACCGCCCCCGCAGCACCTGCTAGGCGTTCCTCGAACACCAGCCCACCGGAGAAATTCTTGCAATTGCCCAGCGTTGCCGGAAACGACGCACCGGTCTGGCCCAGGTACCAGGACTCAAGGTAATGAGTACAGGAGCAGCACTCCACCCTGAACTTGGCCCAGTCTTTATTGGTCAAAGAGCAATGTGCCCCCTCCCTTCCACTCTGGGGCCCACAAAAGGAGGAAAAATAGACAACTGTGGCTCTGAACAATTTTATCTTTGGAAAAAGAAAAAAAGGAAAGAAAGGGGGAAAAAAGAACCACCCCCACAAGGGGGAAGGCCCTAACTGGACCCCTGCCTGTTCTCCCTGGCTCCAGAAACTTCTGCATAGGCCTTAGCTGCTCGCTGGCCAATCTCCTCTGTGTGGGGCAGCAGCCACTGCTAAGCATTCTTTCCTCACTTCTTGCTTAAGCCTGTTCCCCAGAGTCACCAGTGCGTATCTGAACCTCAGCTCCAAGGAAACGAGGAACCAATGGGAGCGCCACAGTCCTGGGGCAAGCCAGAGTATCACCTGCCAGCAGACCCTCTGCTGGGCACTCTAAGCAAGCACAGGGCAAGCCCCCCAGTTTAGTGTGTCCAGTATCCAACATGAAGACAGCACATGCATTGTGCAAGAGGAGCACAAGGGCCCAGGGGCTGCATGGTGGGGGTGGGCAAGGCTGTCAGTGCATGTCCACATTGTGTGTTTTGCACCACCGGAGGCTGCTGTATCACAGGGCCTCAGTTCAAAAACACGCCTTCTGAACTCCCCCAGTCCCATGCCAGAAGTGGGCAGTGAAGGAAAGGGGCACGGGATTAGCCTGTTGCTCCTGGGCTATGTGCAGTTCTCGGGCCCAAAGCCCCTGAATCCCCAGTTAGTTGCTGTCATTCTTGATGACGACCTCTAATCCGTGGTGCCGCAACTGAGCTCGTAGCAGCAGATTCTTGTTTTTAAGATCTTCCACCTGACATGGGGAGGAGGCAGTAAAGGGAATGGGTGGAAAAGTTAGCACTGTTAACCCCCTGAACTTATTCAGACATCCACTGAATGTGGATGAGGAAAAGGTGAAGCCTCACTATGGAAAACGAAGTAGGGAGTCCCAAACTGGGTCAGTGGCTACTGGGGCTGAGGAGGTTTATACTGGGGGTAGGAGTCTGACCTGCTGTCGAAGCACATCATTGTCCAGCTGCAGTTGGTCAAGCCCTTGCAGTTCTTCAGACAACCGGTGGTTACTCTGCCGAAGCTCCTGGATATAATCACAGGCTTTGGAGAGAATTCCACCTTTACTCTGCAAGACAAAGTCCAACAAAATCAGGACTAGGATTTAAGATAAATATCAAAAGCTTTCCAAAAGCATGTTCACACTTTGGACCTCATTTTCCTGTAAGGAGGGTGGTATAACATGTCCCAAGGATTTAGGAACCTCAGAGAGAGATAAGAAAAGACTACTACCATGTGTGCCCCACTTTCTACCATTTCTGGAAACAATACCAGGATACAGAATTCAGGCATCCTGCCCACTACCAGGGTCTTTCCATGACCTGGCCAGACTTGGTGCTCTCCATAGAGCAGTCTGGAATGATCTTGGATAGCTGCACAATCCAGTTGTTGATCTTGTCTCGGCGGCGGCGCTCCACTGTGGGGCAAAGTGAAAGACAACATAACTCAGTGAAAACTCACCAGAGGCCCAGGGTAAAATTACCTAATCCCTTCTCCCTTCAGACATCACTGTTGTCCCCAATCCCACCAGACAAGTCCTAGCCTTGCACCCAGATCACACCTACCTTCATTATGCTGAGCCCTGCGTTTCTCATCCCGAGTGGTCCGGGGAGCTTCTGACTTCCTGAACAAAAGAGCCCAGGGTGGCCAGAGTGAAGAAAGAACAAAAAAATAAGATTGGAGTTTCGGGCAAGGAATTACACAAGATATAGAAGGTATTAAGATCACTCATGGTAAAAAGAAACGGGTCACTCACGGGGAATAAGGGTGGGTCCTAGGGGCAATTGAGCGCTGGCTTCCTCCCTGCAATACTTCTTGTGGTGACATCATCACAAAGAATTGACCTGTGAAGATTCAGGGTAGGTTCTGTCAGGATACCGGACTAGGAATCTCACCAGGCCCTGAGGCCTTGGGACCCTCCTCTAAAAAGAACATTTTTTTATCCTGCTAGAAGGGCAGCCCCAGACTTGCTACCTTCCCAGGTCTTAGTAATCACTAAGGGTCATGAATGAAGGCCCACTGCCCACCAGCCTTGTCCAACAGCCTATCCTAGCCCCTCCAACCAGCATCCTCACACAATAGCTCACCAGTGCCGGGAGGGGTCGCCTGCCCCAGTAGTGCCTCTGAGCCCTGGGTAGTAACAACAGCAGCTGTACTCCCCGATGTGGTACCCCCTGCCCCATCTCCCACTGCAGTGCTAGGGAAGTAAGTATAGTGTGTCTCAGAAGCTGTTCCCTCTGTATCGACTGCATCATCGCTGGTGAAAGCACCCTGGATCACCGCCTGGGAAGGGGAGCAAGAGAACAGAGTCTGTTGACAGATATTTCTTCCCACTGTACCACTCTGCAGCTTCTATTCCCTTGGGAGAGGGAGAAAGAAACATCCAGAAAGAGAGAGCATAGTGTGTTGGGACAAGGCAGCCCTGGTGCCTCACTGTTCCTAGCTTCACCCCCATCTTATTGGTTCCCTTCTTCATGTTACTGCTTAGAGCTCTAGTCCCTTCCCCAGCCCACACCCCCATACCTGGGTCATGGACTGAGTGGCAGGGTAGCCACTGATGGCGCCAGTGCCCTCGGTCTGGCCATCCAGCTGTCCCTCGGACACCTGGATCACCCTGTACATCACCTAGAAGAGGAGAGGAAGGGGAGAAAAGAGAAGGAAAGAGTAAGTGCTAGGAATCTTAAGGCCCCTCATAAAGCTTCCCTTGGATAGGGCCCCAAAATAAGAGTCCTTCGGAGACACAGATTAAGCCATTCTCCTTTCTTTCCCCATACAGAGGTTTCGGCATACCTCTACCCCACACCAGTCCCTATTCCAAGCCTTATATTAGCTTCCTCCTCCCCACAGTAGTCCACATTTTAACCTCATTCTCCAAGCCAGGTCTCCCCAAGACATGTTCAAGTACCTCCCTCAATCCCAACCCCAAGTAACATCTGCAGCCACCTGGCCCCCTCCCTTACCTGGCCCCCATTCTCAGTTCGGAAGACGTACTTGACGTTGGGGTCAGGGAAGGTGGCAGCTGACTGTATGCTGGCAATAGCCACACTGGTTGGGTCCTCCCCAGTAGCAACTGCACCTGAAGTAAAAGAGCAAAGGAAAGGTCTGTGTGTTAACTGCCTTTCTCACTCTGTTCTACTTGCATGTCATTTAGAAGGAAAAGAGTGCACAGGAGATGGCACAGTGGGGGAGGAAACGAGGCAATGATGGCTCTTGGTCTTGGTTCTAACACTCACCTTCCTGAATCTGCACTGTCCCCTCTTCCGTTTCAGCTGTTTTCTGCTGCCTGTTTGTGGTGGAAGAACAAAAGGAAGAATAAGGAAAGAAGTGAATAAGAAGCTCACTGGCCCACTAACACATGGCTCCCAAACTCATTGACCTTGCCAACCGATGCTGAGCTAGGTAAGAATAATAACAACTAGTGTTTACCGAGTATTTACTATGTACATAGGCCCTGAGCTAAACACTTAACATGCACTATCTTATTTAATACTAAGAACAGCACTATGAGTTAGGTAGCACTACTTCCACTTTATAGATTGGAGAAACAATTAATGGAGCTGGGACCTGAATCCAGGTCTGCCTGACTCCAGAGCTGGTGCTCTGAACCATTTTGCATTCTTCCAGGCCACCCATCTCTCATCTCAGGCCCTACCTCTTCTTCACTCACCCCTTCATCTCTCTGTGAGGGAGCACATCCGAGTAATTGGTCCTTTTGGGGAGGTCTTCGTATCTCTTGACTCACAAGCCTGAGTGCTAAGTCCTGGTAGAAATCACAGAGTTTGCAGTAAGTCTAGGAAACTGAACAGCCTCCCTGGTTCTAGAACCTCGGTTCCATGAAGACACAGCCAGGAAAATAGCACAATCATCTGCAGGGACAACCAGCTTCCCCCATTCAGATGCTCAGGATTGGCCTATGAAGTGTTCCTCACCCCTCTATTATTACTCCAACTCCTAGTGGAGAAGGGATAATTATACTGGAAGGCTGAGAAACAACATAATTTGGGGCTGGCTATTTAGCTCAGTTGTCTAGAGCATGGTGTTATAACACCAAGGTTGAGGATTCAGATCCCCATACCGGCCAGCCACCAAAGGCTGAGAAACAACATAATTTGGGGCTGGCTATTTAGCTCAGTTGTCTAGAGCATGGTGTCATAACACCAAGGTTGAGGATTCAGATCCCCATACCGGCCAGCCACCAAAAAAAAAATATTTCTTGGTGGATTATTATAAAGTTGTTATGCCGCACTAGCCAGCCGCCAAAAATTTTTTTTTAATTTTTTAAAAAATAAAGCTATTATGATCTGACATGATAACAGCTTCATGGAGATTAGGAAGGACCATGTTTAGACCACCACTATCAAAAAAACACAAGGTCAGGGCCAGCCGTGGCTCACTCAGGAGAGTGTGGTGCTGATAACACCAAGGCCACAGGTTCAGATCTCTATATAGGGATGGCCGGTTAGCTCACTTGGGAGAGCGTGGTGCTGACAACACCAAATCAAGGGTTAAGATCCCCTTACCGGTCATCTTTAAAAAAACAAAACAAAACACAAGGTCATGGACACTGATGTTTCTTCCAGCTTCTCAACCACATACATACACCACAGACTATACACCAAGAAATTTCTGTACTCAAATCTAGGAAGAGGAAATCTGAAGCCCACTGCCTCTAGAAAATACTGTCCCTAATCACAAAAACTATACTTGGGCCTTGGGCCCCATTCTACTGACAGGGCTCTTGTTTTTTTTTGGCCGGGGGGGGGGGGGGGGGGTGTGTCCAGATTTAGAGACCGTAATGCCCAAGTGCATCATCTTCAATCCCCCTCTACTTTATTCACCAGGCCTTCCTGTAGAACGACACAGTTGTTAAAATGTTGTCGTGGCAACTCCAAATTAACTGAGCCTCAGCAAGAAGGGAAAAAACTCCAGGCTCAGGGCTCTGAAGAAGAGACAATGGGGGAGGAAACCATCTACAAAGTGCCTGCCGTAGGACCCTGACACCCAGCCAGACAAGAGGAAAAACAAACGCTGAGCAGACGGATGCCTCCAGAAAGAAACAGCTACATAGTACAAAGCAATAAGATGATTCCAACACGAAAGGGGCAAGATTTTTGTAAATTCTTTGCCCGTAAGGTCCTCCAAACCTTTCCCATCAAGGAAAATCTTCAGCGGATAAACCTTGGAAAGCCTGTATCCAAGGAAAATGTTAACTATACAAAACAACAACAACAAAAAGAACTGAAAGTGAAACTGTCCGGAGGAAGTAACGCTGCAAAGAGATCCTAGTTCCTAAGAGGAAGTAGTACTAGTGTTTTGGGACCACCTACGTCTCCATCCTCAAACATGAGGAGGAAGTGCCCCTCCGAAGCTAGCTGTGCTGCCTGCAGAAGGAAGCAATGAAAGAGAGGGCAGGGCACAGGACAATTCTCTATCGTCCACAGCTGTCAACCAGGGGCTGCCTCTGAGGACACCCAGCAACGGGGTCAGGCTACTTATTCAAATCTTAGTTGGACATCCGGAAGCATTTCCTGAGCATTAGGGATATGTGACACGGAAACCGGGATAGGATGTTGTGGCGTGCACGCTCAGGCAGGGAGGGCCCAGCAAGAGCCCTTGCTAAGTCTGAACACAAAGGGGGAAAAAATTAAGTCCCGAAAGAAGTCAGGCTCCTAGACCTTGCCTGAGAATGAGGCGTCTCCCTGCAGGCCCACCAACCAGTAGGCTCTTAGGGAGCTGAGCGCCCGGCAGGCGCGAGCCCAGGAGCCCGCGCCGTGACCCGGCCAGCCCCGCCGCGCTCACCCCGCG
>NW_007728155.1:266348-268028 GCF_000696425.1 Galeopterus variegatus | reverse complement strand
GGACTTGCGCGCTCGGGGGCGGGGAGCGAGTTCGGCCCACAAAGAGGGGTGGGAGATCAAAGAAGCAAGCACGGCCCCCTGCCCCCAAAACAAAGGCTTTCTCCGCAGGAGTTCCCTAACCTGAAAAATTGAAACAAAAGCAAAGCTGCCCTGCCTTGCTGTCCCACCCAGCGTCCAGACTCTGGTCTGGTCCTCCACTCACCTGCCCAGGCCGCCTGAGCCGCCGATTTTCCCCGATCGTGTTCTCCCTCCCCGAACCCGGGTATCTCCATAGACAGCTGCTCATGCGCACTCCCAGCCCGCGGCCATGTTGGTGAGGGGCGGAAGTGTCTCTCTCGAGCCGCCCAACCTACTCATCGCCTGTGAGCCGCCCCTCTTCCGTTCGCTCCATCTTGATCAGGGGTGAAGCTTACGGAGATAGATGGGCGGCATCTGTAGGGCCGGAAAGACGCAGTATCTGGGAGAATGTTGCTGAAGTCCTGGCCACTCTTGGCAAGAACTGGAGAAAGACGACTAATTTGTGTACCATTTTTGTGCTTAGGCGGGGCCTTTTTAGTTCCAGGGAAAGGGAGTAAGAGGCCAGCTGAGATCAAGGGAGGGACGTGGGACCGAGGCGCCATCTTTAGCAAGGGCTATTTAGGAAGCCATCTTGGATTAGGGCATGTTTTTGANGTTAGGGCCGGCCTGTGGCTCACTCGGGAGAGTGCGGTGCTGATAACACCAGGGCCACGCATTTGGATCCCATATAGGGATGGCCGGTTGCTCACTGGGTGAGCGTGGTGCAGACACCACCAAGTCAAGGGTTAAGATCCCCTTACTGGTCATCCTTTAAAAAAAAAAAAAAGACCTACCGTTAATGGATTTGGAGTCGTGTGGTATAATAGGAAGAATTCAGATGGGGGCCAGACAATTTGGGGTCTCAAACCTATCTCTGCCACTTCTTACCTCAGGTCTTTGGCAAGAATTTTAGTTTAATTGAGCCTTAGTTTCCTCATCTGTAAAGTGCAGGTACCAGTACCAACCTTACAAAATTGTTACGTGTATTAAATAAAATCAAGGTCATAGATTCTATGTGCACAGAATACTAGTCCAGTTCCTGGCACTTATGATCATTACATAAATATAAGTTTCTCTTCTCCATTTCCTTACCACAGTGAACCCAGCTCTAGTTTCTAGCCACAGTTCTCCATGACAACAACTGAGGAAGAACACCCAAACAAGAAAAAAAGACGTTTGGCCAAATATATGAAAATATGATACCTGTATGCCAAAGACTTTAATAAAAATAATGAGACTATACTATTTACATGTAAAAATATTTTTATTCTGGGATATTGACTCTTTCTAGAGTGGGAACTGTGGCCCCGGCCCATGTGGAGAAGCAATTCCAGGGCTTGAGTGAAGCCATTCCTCTTTCCTAAAATAAGTGGAAGTTATTCCAAAGGAAAAAGGAGAGGCCAGAGAGATCTATCTGTACAGGACCTCTCTTCCACAAGGTGACTGGAGGCAGGGGCAGGGGGAGCTAGAGAGGGGTCCAGTCTCTCCAGCAAACACTTAGGGCTTCAAAGAACTTCCTGGACATGTTCCTCCCAATATGGAGTTAAGAGGGTCAGAAGGTATCCAAAGGTCCAGGAATAGGACAAGAATGGGTGACTCTAGACGTGTTTGTGTATGGAAAGT
>NW_007728155.1:256511-265556 GCF_000696425.1 Galeopterus variegatus | reverse complement strand
TCCTCTTTCCTAAAATAAGTGGAAGTTATTCCAAAGGAAAAAGGAGAGGCCAGAGAGATCTATCTGTACAGGACCTCTCTTCCACAAGGTGACTGGAGGCAGGGGCAGGGGGAGCTAGAGAGGGGTCCAGTCTCTCCAGCAAACACTTAGGGCTTCAAAGAACTTCCTGGACATGTTCCTCCCAATATGGAGTTAAGAGGGTCAGAAGGTATCCAAAGGTCCAGGAATAGGACAAGAATGGGTGACTCTAGACGTGTTTGTGTATGGAAAGTTCTGACCTGGCCCTGTCCTCCAAGTCTCTACCCTGGCCTTTCACAAAGAGAAGTTAGCCTTGACAGGAGGGCCAGAATTTGGTTGGAATTCTTCCTCTGTTCTGCACTTTGAGAAACCTCTAAGTTTTCTGCCTACCCTATGTTCGTTCCCCTTGGCCAATGATCCCACTTCCTGCGAACAGGATCTTGGTGGCCTTCTTGGGAATCTCCTAAGAGATAAGTGCTTTGTGACTGAGACAAGCTCAGAAAAACCAATAAAGGCAGTGCATCTCACAGTCAAAAATAGAAGTTAGAGGACCAACCCTGTAGAGTTAGGCACTACCGCTGCTCAGGCTGCAGAAGAGGCAATTAGTCAGGGCCGGCAGAGATTCAAGACAACTTATTAGTCCCCCTTGCCCAGTACTCTGGTCCTAATCACAGTCTCTCACCTTTCCCAGGGTTAGCCTGTGTTTCAAATGCATATGATCGGCGCTGGGGGCACATAAAGGGGTCAGGAGGTTGGAGTTCTCTGGGGGGTAGACTAAGCCGACTCCGAGGTCCGGACCCTTCTGTTCCTTCAGATGGTAGCTCCAGGCAGCTAAGGGGCCGGGGACAATAGGCAGGGATCATGTTACAGGGGGAGGTTCTGGGGATAAGGCTGTAGTCCCCACCCCCAGTACAGGTCTGGGTCCTCCGAATTGCCTGAGCCTCAGTCCTCTGGCGATCCCGGGCCAGGGCCACAGCAGCATCAAAGGAAAGACTGCCCCCATTCCTCCAAGAGGATCGGGAAGCTCGGGACCCCCAAGCCCTTTCCCCAGGAGTCCCATCAAGCCGACCAGGCCTTGGGCATGGGTTTGCAGGTGCCACGTGGATCTTGCTACAGATTGCACCAGGCATCTTGGCAAACTGTGGTTTGGGGGGCACCACAGGCACAGAGCGGACCTGTTGGACCTGAACCAGAGTGGAAGCCAGGCGCATGCCCACACCACCAGCTGAGCCAAGGGAACAGGGGCACAGATCATAGCTCTCTGGACTGGGCTGCCCCTCAGCCTCCATCTCTTCTGGCAGGGGTGGATGTGGGGCTTCCTGTTCCATTTCAGAAGATTGGGTGTTGCCCTCTTTGGCACTGTCAACCCCCAGGGACTCTATGCCTGCCCTTTCAGAAAGGGAGCTTTCTTCCGAATGGTCACCTCCAGCCCTCTGGTCTCCCTCAGCCTCTCCATCCCCAGTCTTCTGTTCCTTGCTGACCTCCCCTGCTCTTCCTTCAGCTGCTGCTTCTGGTCTTCTGCTGTCTTCACCATCTTCTGGGTCTTCTCTTGCCTCGTGGTCCCCATTCCCCTTCTGTTCTTTGACTTCATCCTCTCTGCCTCCCTCTGCTTCTTGTTTGTGTACAACTTCCCAGCTCTCCTCAGCAACTCGGTATTCCTGGGCCCCATGCTCTGGGTCCCGTTCAGCTTCTAGCTGGGCTTCCTCTCCTTGCTTAGCCTCTTCTCTCTCAATATCTCTTTGCTCCTCCTTGTCTTTATTCTGCTCTCCTCCTGGTACCTCCACATCCTTAGCCTCCTCCATACTTTCAGCCTCCTTCTGATCTTCGGACTTCTCTCCCTCGGCCTCTGTCTCTTTCCCACTCCCTTCTCTCAAACTGACCGTCATATCTTGGCTTCCCCCAGCCTCCCCTCCTTCCTCACTGGCCTTTGCAACCTCCACCTCAGTCTCTGGACTCTCTTCAGCCTCTTCCCTGATGTTCCATCTGCTTCCAGGCTCACCCTCCTTGTCCTCCCCATTGTCCAGGCACGCCTGCTCTTCCTCAGCCTGTCCAGGAGCCTGTCTTCCACATCTTGTTGCCTCTTGCTCCAGACTCTCTGCACCCTCCCAGGTAGGGGGTTTAGGTCCCAGAAGGGGACTTAGGTCATCATAGGCACTCAGAAAGACTTCCTCCCCACTTTCCTCCTCTACTTCAGGCCCAGGGCCAGCAGAGTCCAGGGAACAGCAGCTGGGAGCCAGGACGAACTGCGCCTCATCCAGAGACAGATCATCCAGCGGCGGCTCCACAGAGAACTCCTCCACCTGTAGGTACAGCACTGTGGCTCAGGACCAGGATGCCCTGTCCACCCTCTGGACTCCATACCATCCCCAAACCTATCCCAGCTCCTCCTTACCTGAGGCCCAACTCCCAGGAGCTCCTCCAGGTAGCCCATCCCAGAGTCGTCCTCCCCAGGGGAGAAGGCTGCTCCTGCTGCTCCTGCCTTGGCCACCTCCCCATCTTCCACCCCCACCCACTCAGGCTCTGAGCTGCTTGAGTCCTCTAGGAAGGAGAAGGAATCCTGCACCTCCTGGGACAGGGAGTCCTCCAGGGCAGGAGCCACGTCCAGTGGGACTGAGTCAGCCAGGGGAGCTGGGGCTGGACTTGCCTCTGACTTCTCATCTGTTGGGAGAAAAGTACCCAGGAATGCAAATGTCAAGGCTAGCCCTGACCCTTTTCAATGTGAGTCTTCCTAGCATTGATATAATAGGGGCCCAACACTCTCAGCATAGATATTCTACATGGCTGATTCTCTCAGACCAATATCTCTAACTATTTGCTATAGATACCTTTATTGAACTTCTACCAGCATTATGCTATACATTTTACAATGCATTGTCTTATTTTCTCCACAAAACAAATTATTATGTAGGATATCATCCCTTATAGATACCTTTATTGAACTTCTACCAGCATTATGCTATATATTTTACAATGCATTGTCTTATTTTCTCCACAAAACAAATTATTATGTAGGATATCATCCTTGTTTTACATATAAGGAAACTGAGGCTCAAAAACATTAAGCAATTTGTCTAAGGTCACACAGGCAATAAGTGGCACAGCCAAAATTTGAACCCAAGTCTACTTAACTTTATAGTCCACATCCTCACCTGCTGCCCTATGCTGCCTCAGAATTTCTCAGCAGTGACACTTCAAGAACTGGAGTCAAAGCAAGGATCAGATCCCAGCTCTACCACTTCCCACCAAATCAATGACAAATTGCTTAACCTAAGTCTCAGGTTCCACTGGTGTAGCATAAGGATAATGGCAATATCTATGTCATACGATTATGAGAAAATGATGCCTGCAATGTTCCTAACACAGCTCTTGGCACATAAGAATCCCTCAAGAAATGTTAGCTGTTAGTATTAATGCTACTGTTATTATTGCCATCGTTTATTATATATTCCCACACTTGTACTTAGTAATCCCTGCTGTATGTGTCTGACATAGACGCCCATGCTTGGGTTCATCAGTGATCTGAAGGCTGCCAGAGATCCCCTCTCCATGGATTTCACACAACCTGATAATATTACTGGATTCCCCCACCCTGAATCTGGGGAGGAAGCTGAAGGTAACGACCTCAAAGCCCAAGGACTAAGGCTTCTGCCCTTCCCAGGGTGGATCCCCTAGCATCATGCTTCAGCCTGGAGTTCTAGAGCCCTTTCCCAGTCCTGGGCAATCCCTGGGTCCTACCTGGGGGGCCAGGGCCAGGGCCAGGGCCAGAGGCAAGGCTTGGCCGGTGCTGTAGAGCAGGGCACTCAAGGCCTCGGGTGAGCCTGGCCAAGGAGACGTTAGAGATGATGTTCGGGGGCACGTTGAGGATAGAGGTGATGTGCAGTGGCAGGTTGACATTGTAGGGGTCTGAGATGTGGAAACCAGCACAGCGCTCTGCTCGGCTGCTACCCCCAGCCCGGATGGCTGACCGCCCAGCTCGTGGTGTGCCTGGCTCAGAGTTTGTGCCTCCCAGTGTCTCTGCTTCAGGCTCCTGTTCACCATCTGCTGTCTCCATAGAATCATTCTCCAANACTCTCAGCATAGATATTCTACATGGCTGATTCTCTCAGACCAATATCTCTAACTATTTGCTTATAGATACCTTTATTGAACTTCTACCAGCATTATGCTATATATTTTACAATGCATTGTCTTATTTTCTCCACAAAACAAATTATTATGTAGGATATCATCCTTGTTTTACATATAAGGAAACTGAGGCTCAAAAACATTAAGCAATTTGTCTAAGGTCACACAGGCAATAAGTGGCACAGCCAAAATTTGAACCCAAGTCTACTTAACTTTATAGTCCACATCCTCACCTGCTGCCCTATGCTGCCTCAGAATTTCTCAGCAGTGACACTTCAAGAACTGGAGTCAAAGCAAGGATCAGATCCCAGCTCTACCACTTCCCACCAAATCAATGACAAATTGCTTAACCTAAGTCTCAGGTTCCACTGGTGTAGCATAAGGATAACGGCAATATCTATGTCATACGATTATGAGAAAATGATGCCTGCAATGTTCCTAACACAGCTCTTGGCACATAAGAATCCCTCAAGAAATGTTAGCTGTTAGTATTAATGCTACTGTTATTATTGCCATCGTTTATTATATATTCCCACACTTGTACTTAGTAATCCCTGCTGTATGTGTCTGACATAGACGCCCATGCTTGGGTTCATCAGTGATCTGAAGGCTGCCAGAGATCCCCTCTCCATGGATTTCACACAACCTGATAATATTACTGGATTCCCCCACCCTGAATCTGGGGAGGAAACTGAAGGTAACGACCTCAAAGCCCAAGGACTAAGGCTTCTGCCCTTCCCAGGGTGGATCCCCTAGCATCATGCTTCAGCCTGGAGTTCTAGAGCCCTTTCCCAGTCCTGGGCAATCCCTGGGTCCTACCTGGGGGGCCAGGGCCAGGGCCAGGGCCAGAGGCAAGGCTTGGCCGGTGCTGTAGAGCAGGGCACTCAAGGCCTCGGGTGAGCCTGGCCAAGGAGACGTTAGAGATGATGTTCGGGGGCACGTTGAGGATAGAGGTGATGTGCAGTGGCAGGTTGACATTGTAGGGGTCTGAGATGTGGAAACCAGCACAGCGCTCTGCTCGGCTGCTACCCCCAGCCCGGATGGCTGACCGCCCAGCTCGTGGTGTGCCTGGCTCAGAGTTTGTGCCTCCCAGTGTCTCTGCTTCAGGCTCCTGTTCACCATCTGCTGTCTCCATAGAATCATTCTCCAAGCTTTCAGGCAGCAGCGGGTTTGACTGGGGACTGCTGGGCCCCATCAGCCCCTCTGGCTCTGTGGAGGAGAGAGAGGGTCAGGTAGGCAACAGCCTCTACTCCAAGAGGCCTCAGGAAAGCTCTGGAGAATACCCTCTGCTTTTTCAGGCCTGAGAGACACCTGGAAGGCACCAGGACCAGCTTCCCTTGACCACTGCTGCAAACCTTCCACCCAGCCAGCAGGTCAAAGATCACCCCACCTACACATACGTAGGGAACCCCCTTTCTTCCCTGCAGATATAGTCACTGGTCATCACTACACACACACACACACACACACACACACACCCCACATTCTCCCTTCTTGTACAAACACTCATGAGGACACACACAGATTAGATGATAAGCTCACACTGTAAATTTAGCTTCTGGCACTGTGGCTGGTATATAATAGGCACTTACTAAATGTTTTGGAAATTACTGAACACAGTTAGCCACAGGTAAGACACCCACAAGCCTATGCTATTGGTCACATGGCACACACACACACACACACACAGACACACACACACACAAGCACAGTAGTGCACACCTGTACTCACCATCACTGGCCCCAGCTGCAGCACTCAATGAGTCCATGCTCTTAGCTGGCCGCAGCACCCCCTTATTGGATTTGTCCTCTGCAAGACAGGGACGTTTATAGAGCCAGGGCTTTGCACACCCATGGCAGGGCTTCCCCCCATCCCCCCAGACTTACCCCTGTCCTCAGCCCCCCGTGTAAATTTACGCTTTGTCTCATGGCCAGAGCGGCCCAGATTGAAGATAGATCTCCACTTCCTGACCTTCAAAGACCCCTTCCTCCTGCAGGGAATGGAGAAATAATTGGGGGTTGGAGCCTGCTGGTCAGTGCAAGGGAGGAGGCCAGGGATCCCAGGGAGGAGGCCTTACTTGTGCTCTGCAATCTCAATGATAGTGTGGTAGGGCCGGATCTGTGGGGGCCCATCACCAGCCTGCAGGATGCTAGGCAGGTGGTAAGGCAGGGGCCTGGGCATAAGGTCCTCAGGGCTGCCTGATGCCCGGGCCCCTGGAAGTGATCGCCATCCACTCTCCATCTCACCACCTGGAAAAAGAAAAGGAATTGGCCAACCAGGAATGGAGCTGAGAGAGGGACCTCAGGAGCCCAGCCCTTCATCATCCCTCACCAACTACCAGGCTAGGGATGTACTCAGAGGCCCCTGGAGAGAGTCCCTCCACATCCAGCTCCTCGAGAGGGTGTCCTCATGGACAGAGAGGGCCAGGAGATCCCAGGACATTGGCCTGGTAGGATGAAAGTGGGTATGAGTCATCACCAGCCTTGGGAGCCAGGGTTATGGTTCAGATGTCAAGCTATGTCCTGGACTAACAGCAGAAGAGTCCTGCTCAAGACCTGACTGCACCATTATCTCTCCAGGGTCCTCTCCACATGACCATCACCAACATCTCTCTATGAGACTCAGTTTTCTCATCTGCAAAATGGGAAAACTGAACTAGTTGATCTTTGAGGCCCTCTATTACTGGGACATGACTCCCCAGACAGAAAGCAGTGATATGTGGTAGGCAGGAAGTACACTGACCAGAGAGGGCAGCACCCCCAAAGAGCTGGTCCACATGCGTGAGGATGAACTCGACGACAATGGACTGCACACGCACTTCCATGAAGGCCGCTGTCCCATTGAAGCCTGAGGCCTCTATGTCCTTAGACCTACAAAGATGAGGAGTCATTCTCCCCCGAGCCCCACCACATTTTCCCATCTAAATTCTCCCTGAAAATACCTTATACTCTCTCTCACATGTCTTAACCCCATCTCCACCTCCAGGAAGGCTTCTTGGACATGCTCCTCAGGATTAATCTCTACTTCCTTTGCACACTGGGGTGCCTTGTTTATAATGAATTACAGAACTTCTCATAGTCTGCCTTGTACCACAGTGAGTGATATGCAGGCCAGTTCACCAACAGACTGCAAGACATTTGCTCAACAAACATTTGGCAAGGACCTATCATGTTCCAGTCCCTCAGCTTAGTGATACAGTGTAGGAAAACACAAAGGCCCTGCTCACAGGGACTTTACTTGATCTCAGAGAAGGGGCTCAGGTGGGTGAGCCTTCCTTTCTTGCTGGGCTTCATGAGACCCCATATCTCTCTCCAGTACACCCACACAGCCACTCCTCATCCTGGGAGCAGCCTCCCAGAGCTTGTCTCTCCCAGGATCCCCACACATTGCTCACACATGTTCCCACCTCAGCAGGTTAGGGGCCCATACGATGGCCAGGTTGCGGGCATGCATGTTGGTCTGGGCACTGAATGAGGCCATGTGCACCAAATGCCGCATGAGGAACTCCAGGGTCCTGCAGAAAGTGGGAGCAGGGATGACACAGGGAACAGCAAGGCAGGGCTAGGGCTGGGGCCTGGGAGCTGGATGGGCCAAGTTGAGGCTCTAGGTGGAGAGAGAGACTGGGCTGTGTGGGGGAAATCAGGACTCTTGGGTTTAGAGGGGTGGAGTCCCACATACCTGTAGTTCAGGACGGGGAGATCTCGAAGCACCTCTAGGATCTTGACCAAGCGCTGAGGCTCCAGTTGCACAGCCACAGCCTCCTGACCAGGGAGGAAGGTACAAGAAGCAGGAGTCAGTTACCCAGCAATGCCCCTGCATACTCCCCAGAGCTTGAGCCAGACCCTCAGGAACAATCTGTGCTGTACCCCCCATTGCCCACCCCAGATCTTCCAAGGCACACTGATGTAATAGAGCTCAGAATCTGGAGCCCACAAAGGAAGGTGGCTGAATCTTGGTTATGCCACTTCAAAGTTTTTGTGACATTGGGCAACTCAATGCCACCCCCTGCCTTAGCGTCGTCATCGGTAAAGCTCTCATACATCACTGGCCCCACCCTGTGGGTACCCTGGGGACCACAGAGTTGTTTCAGGGTATCCAGGAAAGCCTACACCCTTCCAGTCTGGCCTGTGCAGACTGAGTGGGGTGCTGCCACTGTTCAGGGTCTCTCAACGCTGTTGTTCTCACTAAAACACAACTTATTTTTAAAGTGTTACTAAATTCAGGAAAGCATTTTTGTCGTGTGTTTTCTCATTCAAAAGATGTTCCACATACAGTTAATGGAGGAGCATCCTTGAAAAAAGTTGACATGTAAAAAGTGTTCTTATTCTCTTAAGGGTAGGGAAGCTCTGATCTAGGTTCTTTCCAAGGGCCTTTCAGTTCTGACTATCTGGCCTTTACCTCCCTGAGTCTCACCACCATGCTGTGTGCAGTCTGCAGGCCTTAGGGGAAGGACACAGCAGAGGGAGAATGAAGAGACGAGGGACAGGGGAGGGCAAAGGTAGCAGGAGCTAGGAGATTTGGGGAAGAGGGGTCTTTTCCCCAATAATACTTTACTGTGGTCTCCGTCATTCATGGTCACTAGGACTCTGGGTGGCATGTAACACACCTGGGATGTCAAAACTAGAGCGGCCACCCCAAGCCCTGTCTTCCACCCCCCTGCCTCTCAACTCACAGCAAACTTGTCATAGAGTCGGTAAGTGAGTAGGGGATCTGGCAGTTCTCTGAAATAGGCTTTGCACAGGGAGGAGACGCAGTGAATGTCCTGGAGGTAAACATCCCGCCGCAGGTCTGGCTTCCGCTCTGCCTCAAACTCCTGCCTGGGGAGGTGCAGAGTGGTCAGGAGCGGGTAGGGGTCGGGGGAAATGTGGGGAGAGGTGGTAGCTGTACAGATGGGCTCCAGG